>NC_079150.1:6447252-6747252 GCF_945859685.1 Eupeodes corollae
ATCATCATCATCATCATCATCATCATCATCATCATCATCATCATCATCATCATCATCATCATCATCATCATCATCATCATCATCATCATCATCATCATCATCATCATCATCATCATCATCATCATCATCATCATCATCATCATCATCATCATCATCATCATCATCATCATCATCATCATCATCATCATCATCATCATCATCATCATCATCATCATCATCATCATCATCATCATCATCATCATCATCATCATCATCATCATCATCATCATCATCATCATCATCATCATCATCATCATCATCATCATCATCATCATCATCATCATCATCATCATCATCATCATCATCATCATCATCATCATCATCATCATCATCATCATCATCATCATCATCATCATCATCATCATCATCATCATCATCATCATCATCATCATCATCATCATCATCATCATCATCATCATCATCATCATCATCATCATCATCATCATCATCATCATCATCATCATCATCATCATCATCATCATCATCATCATCATCATCATCATCATCATCATCATCATCATCATCATCATCATCATCATCATCATCATCATCATCATCATCATCATCATCATCATCATCATCATCATCATCATCATCATCATCATCATCATCATCATCATCATCATCATCATCATCATCATCATCATCATCATCATCATCATCATCATCATCATCATCATCATCATCATCATCATCATCATCATCATCATCATCATCATCATCATCATCATCATCATCATCATCATCATCATCATCATCATCATCATCATCATCATCATCATCATCATCATCATCATCATCATCATCATCATCATCATCATCATCATCATCATCATCATCATCATCATCATCATCATCATCATCATCATCATCATCATCATCATCATCATCATCATCATCATCATCATCATCATCATCATCATCATCATCATCATCATCATCATCATCATCATCATCATCATCATCATCATCATCATCATCATCATCATCATCATCATCATCATCATCATCATCATCATCATCATCATCATCATCATCATCATCATCATCATCATCATCATCATCATCATCATCATCATCATCATCATCATCATCATCATCATCATCATCATCATCATCATCATCATCATCATCATCATCATCATCATCATCATCATCATCATCATCATCATCATCATCATCATCATCATCATCATCATCATCATCATCATCATCATCATCATCATCATCATCATCATCATCATCATCATCATCATCATCATCATCATCATCATCATCATCATCATCATCATCATCATCATCATCATCATCATCATCATCATCATCATCATCATCATCATCATCATCATCATCATCATCATCATCATCATCATCATCATCATCATCATCATCATCATCATCATCATCATCATCATCATCATCATCATCATCATCATCATCATCATCATCATCATCATCATCATCATCATCATCATCATCATCATCATCATCATCATCATCATCATCATCATCATCATCATCATCATCATCATCATCATCATCATCATCATCATCATCATCATCATCATCATCATCATCATCATCATCATCATCATCATCATCATCATCATCATCATCATCATCATCATCATCATCATCATCATCATCATCATCATCATCATCATCATCATCATCATCATCATCATCATCATCATCATCATCATCATCATCATCATCATCATCATCATCATCATCATCATCATCATCATCATCATCATCATCATCATCATCATCATCATCATCATCATCATCATCTCATCATCATCATCATCATCATCATCATCATCATCATCATCATCATCATCATCATCATCATCATCATCATCATCATCATCATCATCATCATCATCATCATCATCATCATCATCATCATCATCATCATCATCATCATCATCATCATCATCATCATCATCATCATCATCATCATCATCATCATCATCATCATCATCATCATCATCATCATCATCATCATCATCATCATCATCATCATCATCATCATCATCATCATCATCATCATCATCATCATCATCATCATCATCATCATCATCATCATCATCATCATCATCATCATCATCATCATCATCATCATCATCATCATCATCATCATCATCATCATCATCATCATCATCATCATCATCATCATCATCATCATCATCATCATCATCATCATCATCATCATCATCATCATCATCATCATCATCATCATCATCATCATCATCATCATCATCATCATCATCATCATCATCATCATCATCATCATCATCATCATCATCATCATCATCATCATCATCATCATCATCATCATCATCATCATCATCATCATCATCATCATCATCATCATCATCATCATCATCATCATCATCATCATCATCATCATCATCATCATCATCATCATCATCATCATCATCATCATCATCATCATCATCATCATCATCATCATCATCATCATCATCATCATCATCATCATCATCATCATCATCATCATCATCATCATCATCATCATCATCATCATCATCATCATCATCATCATCATCATCATCATCATCATCATCATCATCATCATCATCATCATCATCATCATCATCATCATCATCATCATCATCATCATCATCATCATCATCATCATCATCATCATCATCATCATCATCATCATCATCATCATCATCATCATCATCATCATCATCATCATCATCATCATCATCATCATCATCATCATCATCATCATCATCATCATCATCATCATCATCATCATCATCATCATCATCATCATCATCATCATCATCATCATCATCATCATCATCATCATCATCATCATCATCATCATCATCATCATCATCATCATCATCATCATCATCATCATCATCATCATCATCATCATCATCATCATCATCATCATCATCATCATCATCATCATCATCATCATCATCATCATCATCATCATCATCATCATCATCATCATCATCATCATCATCATCATCATCATCATCATCATCATCATCATCATCATCATCATCATCATCATCATCATCATCATCATCATCATCATCATCATCATCATCATCATCATCATCATCATCATCATCATCATCATCATCATCATCATCATCATCATCATCATCATCATCATCATCATCATCATCATCATCATCATCATCATCATCATCATCATCATCATCATCATCATCATCATCATCATCATCATCATCATCATCATCATCATCATCATCATCATCATCATCATCATCATCATCATCATCATCATCATCATCATCATCATCATCATCATCATCATCATCATCATCATCATCATCATCATCATCATCATCATCATCATCATCATCATCATCATCATCATCATCATCATCATCATCATCATCATCATCATCATCATCATCATCATCATCATCATCATCATCATCATCATCATCATCATCATCATCATCATCATCATCATCATCATCATCATCATCATCATCATCATCATCATCATCATCATCATCATCATCATCATCATCATCATCATCATCATCATCATCATCATCATCATCATCATCATCATCATCATCATCATCATCATCATCATCATCATCATCATCATCATCATCATCATCATCATCATCATCATCATCATCATCATCATCATCATCATCATCATCATCATCATCATCATCATCATCATCATCATCATCATCATCATCATCATCATCATCATCATCATCATCATCATCATCATCATCATCATCATCATCATCATCATCATCATCATCATCATCATCATCATCATCATCATCATCATCATCATCATCATCATCATCATCAATATTCAATTTTTTTTAATATTCGATATATCAAAATTCGATCAATATTTTTCATCGAAAATCAATTGGTAGTACTACCCTTGGCATGATGGTTAGTGCGATGGACTGTCATGCGAGAGGTCTTGGGTTCGATACCTGCTTATGCCATCTAAAGTTTTTTTCACGGGTACTGCCTCTTACGATGAATTGACAAATTATCCAAGAATAATTCTTGTCATAAAAAGTGTTTTCTCAAAAATGTGCCGTTCGGATTCGGCTTAAACCTGTACTCGCACACAGGAATGGTTGAGAGTTGTCAGTCACTAGGCCCAGTTGTCGAACGGACTGTTGCGCCACCCAATTTGTATTTTTTTTATTGAAAACTTATATTAATAATTTTTCAACTGTTTTTTAACTGTGCCTGAACACAGAATAGCTAAGGGGGTACATTTCATGCAGAAATGTAAGAAATTGTGTTGAAACGCAGCTGTTTTCCAAAAATAATATATTTCTATAAATGCGAACAATGCTTCAAAAATATAGATGCCAAAAGCTAGACAAAATTAATCTTTTGCCGTAAGAAAATAAAACAGAATTTATTGTGAAATGTCTGTCTTTATCTTCTGATCAAAGACGACATTTCGATGATAGAGAAGTCGAAAAAAAGTCCCCGATTTCACCCGATCGACCTTTGGATCTTTCCTTCAATTTATCCCATAGAGCTCTTATCAAGCTAACTTCAGAAAATTCTTATAATAACCTTTCTCTGCGAAATAAGAAGCACCCTAGTGCAGTCATTTATGACCACTTCAATTTACCTTAGCAATCAAAGATGTACCCCTAGTGTACGATACAGTAACATCTTAATCCATGCAAACGATATGAAAATCTTTATAAGCATAAAATCAATAAGCGATTTAATTCAAGAGGATAACAACAGTTTTGTACTTTGAAGCAAGAAGAATAACATTCTCTAAAAAACGTGCTCCTAGTTCGGCTAATTATAAAATATCGCAGATCTTCGAAAGTAAAGCCAACTATTTTTTAGAATTAATAAACGTAAGTCTTAAAAATTTCAGCAAGCTCGGTCCCTAGCTAGATGTCTCCAGTTTCGCGCTTCAAGTTGGGTGAGGTCACTTGCCACCTGTGTGCGCCATCTGATTCCCGTTCTTCCTCTACTGCACTGTCCCGTGGGTGTGGATTCGAAGACTTTCCGGGCCGGAGTAATCGTGTTCATGCGCTCCACGTTACCCAGCCATCTTAGTCGTTGCACTTTTACCCTCTTGGCTAAGTTTATGCCACTGTAAAGCCCGCACAGGTCGTCGTTCCATCTTCTCCTGCACTCCGCTTCTATGCATCAAGGTCGTATCCAGACTCTTAATCAGATGAGTTGATGAGTTTTTATTCACTGCTTAAAAATGTTCTTTAAAGTTTTGTAAAGGAGGCTAGCAAAATTATAATAACTATGGTCTAAGTATTTAATTTGGATGACTCCCTACCTATGAAAGCATTCCAAGATTCCAACAGTTTTCTAAATATGATATATTTAAGAGCCAGAACACAAAAGTTTAATGGGTTTTTGTTGCATTTCACGCAGCAATGTAATAATTGTTTGAAACGTACCTTTTTTCGAAAATACAAAAAAATAAAATATACTTTTCTTGTTTCCATTTCTATTGATGCGAAGAACGCTACAAAAATTCAACAGAGACGATCTGATATGAAGAACTGTCAGTCCAGTTGTAAGTCCTTTCTTGATTGTTGGCTTTCGTCGTCTATGTTGAATAGATCATCTTGCCTGACAGATGAATTCGGTTCGTCGTCGCCGTTATACAGTAGCATTGACTGCGATTCCACTATGATGTTTCCACTTTCGTCTTTGCAGCCTTCAGTTCTAGGTTTATGGACCCGTGAATTCCGTTTCATCTGCTCATAAAACGTTCAAACTTCATTTCTGCATTAAAACTATCTTTGACCGCACGCTTCTCATGCGCTCTCTTTTTCCTTCTAAGAAGTCGGTGTTCCTCTCGCCCCTTCTGCTAATAAGCAGCTCTCGTCTTTTTATGCAGCGCCGCTTTGCTGCATTTACCTACCGCCATTCCTCATCAAACTAGGGGTTCCTTGTTGGTGGCTGCTTGAAACCCAGCATGTCAGAGGCGGTTTCTCTGATTGAATCTTGGCAATGTTGCCACTGGTTTTCGATACATTGTGTTGGAGGCAGATAACTTCGAGAGAGGTTACTTTGAACTTGGTCGGAGAAGGATTTGGCGTTCTCCTGCGATTGTAGCCGTTCGATGTTGTGGAAAACGCGTACTGGCTACCATGGCATTTCACCCCACAGCATAATCTATGAGCCTGAATCCGTTGTCGAAAGTGTTGTCAAGCAGGCAGTTTTTCCCGATTATTCCACCAAAGATGTCTTCCATTCCTAGCTTGGCATTAAAATAGCCCAGGAATGTTGTAATATCGTAGCTAAGACTCTGCTCATATGTTTTGCTAAAAGCTCGAAGAACATATCTTTGGTGTTGTCATCCTTCTCTTCATTGGGAGCGTCCGCGCATATCAGGCTCATGTTGTCGAATTTAGCCTTGATGATGCGGATAGTCATGAGGCCCTCGTTAATGCACATATAGCTCAAGACTTGTTGCCTAAGTCTGATTCCATTGACAAAGCTGCATCGAAATAAGCGCTGTTGGTTTTCTCGGTAGCAGTCACCATAGTAAATATCGCTGCTTTTCATCCTCTTTTTGCCCGGCGCATCCTATCGTATTTCCTAGGTAACGGTGATGTCTGCTTTACAGCAGTGTAGGGCCTTCGCCGATTCTCCGGCTGCACGTGGTCTGTTAAGGGATCTAACATTCCTTGTACATATTCGAATGTGCATAATTCGTTTGCATGGGTTGTCAACAGTAAATCCGTTCGTATCCGAGGTGCTTTGCAACTGAGTTTTCTTTGTGTGGTCAGGAAGTCAACATGACTCACGGTCTGAAGGACCAGGTCCAAGGCCTGGGCTCCGAATAAGTCGTAAAAGCCCTATAAGGTGTTCACCAAGTAGTTCAACCTTACTGGAACTGTAGACGCCGAACGTTGATTCCATCTCGGGAAATCGTCCGCTGCCGTCTGGATAAGGAGAGGTGCCTTAGTGGAAACACCTCTCCTCCCCTATCTCGTTTGCACCCGCCCCCAACAACTTCCCGCTGGGGTTGGAACCCAATCTAGAGTTCAGGTACTAGACACCCGATGTTCACCACGGGGTGGTGAAAGTAGGGGTTGATAGACAGAAGTATGGGTTCTGAGAAAAACCTGCGGACGCTTGTGTCCTCTTGAATGCACATGTCTACCATTTGAACATCAACATGAACTATTACCTGGTGTAATTAAGTAATTAATGCACCTGATTAAGAAATTGTGTAAGTTTAAACTACCATGGAGGCATATCTCCTAACAACAAAAAAGACCAGTGTACCACTCACTTAAATGTTGTATTAAAATACATTAATGTTGTTTCATTTTTGTTTGTATTTATTTAAGTTACATTATCCATGTTTTACAACAGAGCAAAATCCTACTTTATGTTTGGAACTAATTTTGTGATCCAAAATATAATTTTCACAACAGTCAACATTTTGTCTCTTAAAGTTTCTGAATGGGAATATATATAGTTTAATAACGAAAAGCTTAAGATTTATTTATTTTCTTAAAAAAAATAAAGCATCATTTCGTGAAATAAAAATGAATAAGCACAAAAAAAGAATAAAGAAAGCCGAAATATGCAAATATTAAATTTTTTACCACGCCCCGGCTTTCTTTGTTACTGCAACCTTCAAGAATGTACAACGACACCTCCTTTTTCCTAACGCTCACACTGTGTCTCTGAAAGGTAGGTAAACAAAAATTTGAATGTGCGCTTAGTAAAACAAAATTAGGGGTTCGCATCCAAGATTCTTTTATTATTTTTTTAAAAAGTACATTTTATAAAAGAAAAAACAAAAACTTTTTAATAAAATAATATTACATCTCGGAAATCAAACTAATAAACCTCATTTACTTAAAGCCTATCATAACTAAATAATAGGTAATGATGCAGAATTATTCGTTTTACGATGCCTTATCCTTTCAAAAGTTTCGTATTAATATCCTTTACTTATAGCTACTTAAAGCGTTAGAAGAGAATACATGTGTATGTCTTAATTTCAGTTTCAAAATGTCCAATAAATCATAACAGCAGAATAATCTCAGATGTTGTGTTACAAGTTACAACACTGGGCTGGATCCAAATAATGAATCGAACCCAACGAAACACTTACTTGCCAACTCACACAATAACAAAGTCGTCAAAACTAAAAATAAAATGAGACAGCAAATATGGGAGGGATCCCATTAGGGACAGTCCTACCTTTATAACTTTCAAAAAAGATACAGGATATAATATCTACAATAAAAGTAGACACTGAGATGAATAAGATGTTGTTCCCACAAACACACCTGTAATATAGTGTGGCACAAGAGAGGCCCATTGTCCGGTCTCAGGTCTGTAAGAATATTGTAGTTACGACCAGTTTATGGTGCAATACTTGTACAACCGTATACATACATATAGAGTCATGCTTACACACATAAATGCATACACAGTTTAGAGAGTTTACTCTCTTAAATGCCTCTTAATCGTTATCTATCTCTGTTAGTGTTAATAAAGACATCTCTAGTAAAATAAGTCTTGTCAATAAAGACAAACCATCAAAGTTGTGCCCTTTATTTAGGTACACATTTTGTTTTTATGTTTTTGTTATTCCTATTTTTTGACGAGTTCAAATTGCTTGTGTGTTTTTTGTATTTAAATGTAGCTATAGAGGTTAATAAGTTTATTTGTTTCACTCAAATTGATACATATACGTAGTCAGGCATATACGTTCAAATATACATTAGCTTACTTAATTCTCAGAAATTGTGCACAGTAAAGTTGCTCACAATACAATAAGAAATATCTGCATAGTCTCTTATAGGTATAGGTAGGTGTATCACTATCATGATTTAGGGGTATATACTTATAGGTAGGTACATTTAATAGGTTCTTTAGTTAAGTATCTATGTAAGTGACGTATTTTTCGTTATCAATAGATATGTTTCAATAGAATGGAATTTAGGAATAATGAGGAGTAGGTATACATACGTTCAACATAATCTTGTATCACGGCAAGAGACTATATCATTAGGTACTTGCCCCCTAAATCTGGTACCTACATACATATATGCTACAAATACTTTTTTACTATATAATTTTTAGTTTAGCCCTCAACCTCCTACCCCTAGGTGCTAATAATTTCAGTTAAAGAAGTTTAAGCAGGTAATTTAACTTTAATCATCTATACCTACTGATGTTAGAATTTTAGTTAGTACCTATACTAATAATATTCCACTCAATTAACAAATAATTTGTTTTCGTATCATATTAAACAATCTTCAGTTTATGTACCCATAATTTTCTATTAAAACACATAAGATGGGAAAATTGATAAGTAGCGAAATTTGATATGGTGTGCAATTGCAATACAACATCAATGGTGAAAAATTTGCTTTGAAATATTTTATTCATTATCTTACCATTTTAGGTGATCCTTAGCTCGCACATATAATATTTTCTGTATTAAAGTTGGATAAAATATAACATACATATGTACATAATAAGTACATTTGTTTTACGTATAGGTAGGTAGATTTATGTATTTTAAACATTTTGTATATATTTTTTTTTAGCATATGACAACGAGTATAAAATTCAATAAATTAAAGTATTGTAAATAAAGTTTATTTATAAATCAATTTAATATTCTTCTTCTAATACAGTGACAGCAATGAACTAGCAATCGGCCGGGCCCAAAAGTAAGTACGTTGTTAACAGAATTAATAGAAAGAAAAATGAGTAGGTATACCAACGTAATAAATAATAACACCAAAATGATACTTGGTCTTAGGAATATTTCTGTTAATTTTCTTTTCATAACATCAATTTGATGTACTGTGTTCAATAGTTCGATCCAATTGACATGCAAAGTTTTAATTAATAATATGTAATCGCAAGTTTTCGTTGATACAAACAAATTTTTTGGTCAAAAGAACCATTATTTTGTTTTATAGTTTTCTCAAGAACTATGGAACCGATCTTTATACAAAATTTTATTTCCACTTTTTTTAGTGTCTTAATAATATTTGATAATCAAAAATATAATTGTGTTTTTTTGTAGCTTTAAAAAATATACATATATTTTTTTTTTTAAAATTCGATATCTCGAAATTAAGTAATCATTTTTTTACAAAAATCGAATGTAAAGAGTATTTAAATAAATAGTAAAATATTGCATACTAAAATTATTTGTAAACTTAGATTGAAAAATTGTATTTTTACAAAATAAGGTGAAGGTCAGGATAATAAATAGGAATTATAAAACTTACGAACTGCTACAGATGACTAGAATCTACAGCGAAAAGATCACGCTTGACGTAAAAAAAGTCGAAATCGAAATAAACCAAAACACAGAACACATAGGTACAAGCTGATAACTTGACGATGGTAATGAACACGACAACAGACTTAATAACTTGTTACGTTCACGAAATCTATCATGATAATGAAAGGATAAGGATGTCAACGCTTATGCGAATATTTTTTGTACACTTTATGGAAAGAAGGTTCGAAACTATCTACCTAACTAAATCACCCCCAAATTCCATTAATAATATTCAATTTGATGATATTGAAGAGAATTCAATCTGTGTAATGAAACTTTACAATATCGTCATTCAAACAACGATACACCAGCAATGGCAGATCCAGAGGGGGGGGGGGGTCGTAGGGGTCATGAACCCCCCTCCCCCCTGGGAATTGTAGGAATTCCCTTCAATTCAAAACTAATCGTATTGAGTTAATGGATATGACCCCTATTATATTTAAGTATTTTTAATTTTGTTGCAAAAAGTACCACTTTTAACTGAGGGCTGGACCAAGAACATAATATGAATCTGACATTCAACCCTATTCCAAGAGCTTAGCACAAATTCATCAAATTTTTACCAATGGACGATGGGGGGTAATATGAGCCATAAAGCTTATGCAGTTAAGTTGTGTAAGTAAAGATTTGTTAGTAATTTAACGACATTTACTAAATTGTGGATTGTTGTCAAGAACATTGAAAATTATTATCATAAAATTTTTTTCCTAGAAAAAGAGCAAAGATTCAGGTTTGTAAGAAGAAACCTCGAATAAAGATCTTCAATTTCAATTCCATCTTATTTTTTGTATGCACATAAATAGTGAACATTGAAGTGATTTTTTCTTGCGACACATAATAACTATGTATACGATGTTAGAAAAGTTAAAAAAAAGTGGGTCCCCCATTCCATCCGTCTGTCTGTCTGTCCTGGCCCCTAAAACATAAACCACTGTGCCGATTGAAACTAAGCCGATTAGCTTAAGGCTTTTTTGTTGATATTTTAATACTAAAAATAACAGTCCCCATACAAATTTTTTGGTGAAAATTCGAAAATTCGATTTTTTCAGAAATGAATCGTTAGATTTTTTTAGAACTTTCTGTAATTTTTTTTCTCAATTCGACTTCTTTTTACAAGAAAAACATGTTTTGGTATTGCTCCAGAAGGGTACAACTGATAAAGCCGTTATATTGTTTTCAAATTTTTCCAAGAACTTTATCATATATCAATAATCTTGTCTTTCTTTATCGAAGGTCAATTTTCAGACTGGTGATGATTTTTGATGATCGAAAATGTCTGGATACCTCCATGCAGCCGGGCAATATATTACTTTCTAAATTGATTTTCTGTTGAATATAACTTTTAAGGTAGTAATCTACATTTTGAAGGGAATTTGCCTTAGATGTTCTAGAACTGAGATTTATCTATTAATATAAAAGCAATGAATCCCTTGAGAACTGAAGTGAAAAGATATTCGGAAACGTGTAATTTTTGACTGCCACACAAAAGTTTCTTCCCAGCTTATTTGTTTATCTTAGTTTGTTTTTATTTTATATTCAGAGAAATTATATACTTAAATTCACTTATTTCCATAAGTTAAAGAACCAGACATTTTTCTCTCTATAGTTTTAAAGTTTTGTTGACTCCTTTAAGCCTAGTACATACTTGTGAACCATCTCGTGAACCCATACAAATTTCAGTTTTTGGTTCACCCGTGAACTTGCTCGTGAAGCTGAGTGGAGAACAAAGTGGAGAGTTTTTGTTCACGGGCAATTCACGTGCAAAATGTACGGGAACTGTTGGTGAAGCTTTGACATTTGGTTTCCGCATTTTAAAGTTTGTGGCTGCTTGCGCGTTGTTAAAAAAAAAAAGTTAAAATGGTGTCATATGAAATAGAATACCTATTTGAAGATTCAACTGATGAAGTTGACGATGTTCACAACGTGTACTCACAAGTGTGTACCAGTGAGCAATGTCAAAAGTTCACTTTCTCCACTGGCGAACGTTCACTTCACGAGGAAGTATGTACTAGGCTTTAAGATGAAGCATCAGCTCCAATCTAAGCAGACTAGTAACGATAGACTCCCGAAAATTGATACCGAAAAAAACAACATAAAAAAAAATCTTGATATCAGATTCTTTCTCATTTTTTGGGTTTTTGAATTTTTGTTGCGTTTTTGTAATTAGAAATTCAAATTTTGAATTTGATAATGAAGAGAGTAACGTTCTTTCACTAATACATTCAAATACATTTACATGAGTTCTGAGTTCGCTTCTGCGGGAGACATACCCTTAATATAAATGGCAACAAAAAATAATATATATTTTTTGGAAGAATGCAAAGTTTCAAAACAATTTCGTGCATTTCTCCATGAAAGCAATAAAAACCCTCTAAACTATTGTGTTTTGCTCTTAAATATGGCATATTTAGAAAACTGGTAGAATATTGGTATGCTTTCATATAAAGAAAGTCTACTAAATTAAAAAGTTAGACTATACCTTCCTGCACAATAGCGTTCTAAAATAATTTAATAACTAAAGTTGTCACTTTAGCCCTTCAAATGTGTAAATTTAAGGTTAAGATGCGCATTATGTTATATAAATTTTCTTGGCCTTCTTTAAAGAACATTTTTAAGCGGTAAGTAAAAACTCGTCTATATGTTAAGTGATAAAAAATCTGGATCCGCCCTTGTATACCAATATCGTTTTTAATTTCAAATCCAGAAGATTACAGACTTATTCGACTCGGAGTTCAAGTGTGTTTTTAAAAAATTTCTTGTAATATATACACGACAAGCGGGGTGTTTTAGCGCACAAAAAGTGACTACCCCCAAAAAACTTTCGAAGAGTACCTACAAATCGGAGTAAATTAACTTAATTCGATCGTGATTTTTTCGTAAACGACACATGAAATGTGGTTTCATCTAAGCTCGTCAGTGAATAACCATCTTTAGTGCACCGAATTGATGATTTAATAAGTCCCTTAAAAAAGTAAGAAGAAGGTGTAAAAATAATCTATTTCTTCATTAGATCTCATCTTTTTTTATTGAGACTTATTTTCAATTTAGCAAAATTAAAAATTCTGTGTTTGCAATTTTATTCTTGTGTTTTAGTTCATTAACTTCGTTCACCACACGACTCTCCCTAACCAAACTTTGGTAACATTGATCTATTCCTTAAATACCTATGCACCATCATTATTGCCTTCGGTTTTGGAAAGCGATTCTCAAGTAGAAAGCTCTTTAGGATTTTCTATTATATCTACGGAAGATGTGGTAGAAGGAAACCTCTCAATACAATCAAAAGCTTCGGATTGGACAAAAAACACCAGTCGTTCTTAAAAATTCCGTGTTAATACCATAACCATATATAACATAACCCATATTTTTATATTTTCGGATTATTCCAAAGTTGCCATTTCTATTTGAGGTGTTTAAAAAGAAATAATACAGGAGCAAATAAGTACGTACCTACCTTGAGCATGCGAATACATTGACGAAAAGCAATCCAGATTTCGTAAAAAAATAGTTACATAACTTCTTTGGTAAGTGTTTCCGAGAACTTATGAAAATCCACAGACAATAATTGTATTACGTTTTTGACAATCCTCGACTTGTCGACACAGCAAATCATTCTGTTCTCTGGGAAAACCTCTCTTGTTTTGTAAGAGAAAACTTACCATTCCATATGTTCCTGAACTACACCGCGCCCGCTTTTATGCTATTTCGCAAAAAGCATCAGGTTTTCTTGAAAAGCCTTTTCAAAACCTACATCAAGTTCAGCATTCGCTATTCCTAAAATGTTTGTATATATTATTTGCCTTTTTACTGTTCCTCCGTTTAATGTGACAACCAACATGACTTTAGCAAAGCATTTGACAAAATTAAATACCGTATTCTTAAAAAAAAAATATTAATATAGCCTTAACGACAGATTTGTGTTATGGATATTTGCATATATCACAAACAGGTTTTATAGTGTTATTTGTAAGAGTGAACGTTCTAAGTGTTTTACTGTTAATTCTGGTGTACCTCAGGACAAACACCTTGCTCCGTTATTATTTTTACTATTTATTAACGATTTTTCATCTATCCTCGTTAATTTCATTTCTCTCATACTATGTATAAATATATATATACACATATTATTGTACAATTAACTCTGTTGAAGACTGTTATCTTTTACAAAAAGACCTTTAAAGTTTCTGGGAATGGTGCAATATGAATGGTTTTCAAATTTTAAATATTGACAAGTTTAAGACAATGCTATGCGATTAATTTATCAACAATTTGTAATTTGTCTAATTTGGATAGTGTTGGACTCAAAACTAACTTTAATTGGCCATTATTATGAAGAGTTAGAAGACCCTTGGTTATATTAAAGGATTTTCTCGAGCTTTCCATGATCATTATTTCCTTAAAACTCTTTATGTCTCATTCGTTAGGTGTATCAAAGCTATAATTGGTTTTCATCATTTAAACCAACCATTGGAATTTGTTGGCAGGTCGTTTATATAGCGATTATAAACAATTTTTTTCATTCTGTGGTGTCCGGTCGATATATGGGTGGTTGTAACTTAATGTCATCACCAATATATTCAAAGTCTTATTATGTTTTATTTAGATTACAATTTATTTTAAAACAATGGAAAGAACTTTTTCAGTTCTTCATTTTGAATACAAGTTATTAAAAAACGCAATTATTTCTCAAAACGTCAGTCCTTTGGCACAACCCCGAAAACCATTAAGTGACTGTCTATTAAACATTATCATTGATTTTAGAAAACTCATCAAATTAGAAATGTTATTTTTAGTTTCATACGTCAGTCCGTTGTGTGTTATTTAAATTTAAAACTCATGCGAAATATCGCTGACTCAACGTCAAATCCCACTTTGAATTTTTATGTTGATAATAAAGTTAGTTGCGGTTCGCACAATTTGACGGCCACCATAACTGGACCAGAGTTCGAGTTATGTATGTTTGTTGTCTATTCACGTGCTAAGCCAGTCAAAATGTCAGTTCTATGATATAAGTCGTTATTTTTTGTTAATCTGAAGTTTTTTTTATTTATATATATTAGACTATTATTTGTTAAAATGTAGTTTGTTAATAAGGGTATTCATGTAACGATATAATTTTCTACTTTGTAGAAAAATATAAATTTCCGCAAAGGGCTTACATGAACACCCCATTAGAAATATTTGCCGAAACGTTAAAAACAAACAGCTGTCAAAATGAACTTATAAAATTTGTTCAATTTACGTCATTCGATACTTTAAATTAAAAAGTGATTCTGTGTTTTGTTTTAATTACATTTTACAAATATTTTTACTCTTTAAGATGCCAAGAACTAGCTATAAAACAAAATTCATTCAATTGTATGAACAAATCGCTTTAAATAAATTGTTGATGTTGGAGTTATTTGTGAACGTGAAATGTACATAATTTCTGAAATTTTTAAATTAAATTTTTAATTTAAAAAAAAAATTAAATTAATTAAAAGAGAAAGAGGACGAGATAAGAGAAGACTTGATGATCCTAATGTTAATTGCTGAAAATTCCCGATATGTAGCTCCGTTTTTACAGCATTTTGTGCCTTAATCGAACATATTTTTTGGAAAATGTCTTGCCTCAGTTGGATGCAGATCAAATTTTAAAATCATCCTAGACCTAATTAAAGATGACGAGATTTTTCATGGACCAAGATCGTGTCGACAGTTCCCTGTTAGAACACAATTGACAATAGTGCTTTATCGATTGCCAAAATTGCAAGATTGTTTGGTATTGGTGACGGTGGAACAATCCAGGTAATTAAAGATCTTTCTATAATTGAAATTGAAACTTCCATATACCGGAATATGGTTAATATGGCCGTGGGCGTTTTTTAATTTGTTGAACTTGTTTCTGGATTAAAAAATTAATTTTAATAAATTATCTATAATACAATTGTTTTTCTTCTTTTTGTTTTGTTTTCTGTTGAGTGTTGACAAATAATATGAGCGCGTTATGTGTTAGATATGTCAAAATAAACGTCACAAAATGTATCTGTTTTTTTTTTTTCTACGATTTCTGCTTCAAATTTGAGAGATAAAAGTCTATATTTTGCAGAATAGTTTTCCCATACAAATTTTGACAGTTGATTTCTGCCGATAGAAAATCTACAGTTTTTAATGTTTTTGTGGGTTTTCTGTGTTTGCATGAATACCCTATATATTCGAAATTACAAAAAAAAAACACATTATATTCTCAAATTTTGTCTTTTTCGTCAGCCCTGTGTCAGGTATATTGTTATTGTTCTTCATTGTGATCATTAGTACTTTTAAGATGAATATTGTTAGATTTTGTTTATATTGTTTGTTGATTACTTAGAAATATTTAGTTAAACTATGTGAATGTAGTACAGATAAGTGAATAACGTTACGTTAAAAGTCAAAAGTCTGTTTTTAAAACTGATATAGTATTTTCTCCCAGTATTCCATTTTAATATTTATTTTAAATTGTTACTAAGTGAGTTTAATACTTTTAAAACACATGTGCCATTATTAGATCCGAAGAGACTTTTACTAAATTGTATGAAATTTCATTATAATAGTTTCAAAACTTTGTATCAGTACTATGTTACCTCGTCAGTCCCCTGGCAGCCAAATTCTCAATTTTTTTAAATATCTTACTATGTACTCAAAAAAGTGACTGGCCCGATTTGGAATAATATATTAATTAGACTAGCCATCATATGCACCCGAATTTGTATAAGTTCGATTTAATAAATATCGTAAACAAAATATCCTCAAAAGTTACACAACTTTTGTATAATCACCTATATAATTAACTTCCCATAGGAAGTTATTGTAATCGGTCCGATTTGTCGAATTGACTCTCGGTCCCTAGAGTTGAAATAAAAGATTTTTAGACAGATGTTTGTGCAAGCGAGTGTACGTACAATCGTATGCCCGTACGTTTGCGAAGTTTTTTTTTCGCAAATAGCTGAAGAACCAGTACAGCTATGAACTTCAAATAAAATTTGTTAAACAAATGAAAATATCTCACGAACCAATCACGCTAGAGACTTGAATTAAACTATAAATTATATATTATAAGGTGATACCAACAAATATATTTACGTTTTTTTTTATAAATTTATTTGTCTCGAATTTTGTACGAACAAACAATGATTTTATATCTAAAATAATTGTTTGAAATGAAGAATAAGGTTTTTGACACCTGGTTAAATTTTGAGAACACCGAACATTACTAAAAGTTGGTATAAATAGATTTTCGACTCAAATATCTTTTCAAAAATTTGAGATATTGGTTTCAAACTAATATTTCAACATTCGCTTGAATTTTGAGAAAAATCGAAGTGACAATTTTTTTTACAAAAAATAAAAACCTAAAAAAAAAACCAATAATAAAACTTGGTAAAAATATGCTTTAGAGTTAATTATATTTCCAAAAATTAAAAATGTTGACTTCAAAATTATCTTATCTCACAGAAAATATTGTTTTCGACATTCAGTTAATTATTTATGCAACAGTCAGTTTTTTCATACGAAATTAATATCTACACAAAAAGAACGCAAATGCTACCGAAATTGTTAAAAATTGGTTGTCGACTGAAAATCTTGTATAAAAGAAATAGATTTTGAAATCAAACTACATATTTCATTATATGCAAAACATTGTTGGTAATTTTTAAATTGTTTAGAATTCAACTGAAACCTCTTAGGCAAGATAAATCGACAAACGGGATGGGAAGTTTTCAGTATGGGTCGCATCCCAGCCTCTTTTTTTTTAATTTGTAATCAAACACAATCAAATATCCCTTCAAAACATTTTCCGGATAACTGGCCCCTAACAGTATGGTTGTGTTGTATGTGCACCATACTAAGCGGTTCATGTAAAAGATTTCTAACTTAGTACCTTGAAACCTTACCCTCAATATATTCAAATTACAAATCTTGCATTTCTAATTAGGCACATAATGCATCTACAATTTTGTTTTGTTGTCGGTATAGTCAATGGTAAATTTTTTCTTCACTGATCCTCTTTCTATTGAATTACCTTACTAGTCTGCATAGTTTGCGAAGGAAGTTGACAATTTGAAGCATTTTCAGGTGATCAATCTATGATGCCAACTTTTAATCTTTTAATTAATTTTAACAATATGAATTCAAATATAAATCATTTCCAATGTAAAATATCTTAACTTAAGAAAATTATTTTTTGTTCTAAATAATCAATAATGTAGATTAAATGTTAGATTTCATATTCTTTTTTAATTTTGTTATAATTTCAAGATTTTAATATTTAACAAAAGTAAAATTATAAACTTTTTAATCAATAGCTTTGGAACTTACTATCGCGTTAATTAAAAATCATAATACGAAATAAAAATAGCATAACTCTACTAAAGAAATAACTTAAACTACATTTCCAAAATATATACCACAAATTTACATATGTACTTACATTACTTATTACTATTTATTATCTTTCTAAACTTGACAGTCCTATTAATTCTTAATCAAAATACTGAAAAATAAATAGTTTTATGTTGTCTAGTATATGAGAGAAGTAAAATGTACCAAAACAACTTCCTTATCAAATATTAAATTTGTTGAATATTTATGTAAGCTAGTTTTCATAAATATAGTGCTAATGTCCCAATACGTAAATTAAAGTCCAGAAATAAGAATTCACCTGGCCTGGTTTAAGTGCAACTTGTCAGGAACTGATGACAATTATAATACCTACATATTTTCAACATAGAAAAGAATTTATAGTTAACTCAAACTCTCTCTATGAAGACTTTATTGCAAACAACGAATGTGATTTAAAAGTCAATGTCTGAAACTTTTTGTCATTTGTTGATTATAAAATGAATTTGGATTTTATCCCTTCAAGCAAGACTTATAGAGATGAAACAAGCATGTTTGTGTAATATTCAATAATATACATACATATATATAATATAATTTTAAGAGTGCCTATGAAAACTCTATCTCATCAAAATCTAACTTGTCACAAAATTCTTCAAGCTCTGAATAATTTCTCCACTTAGGTTTTATTAATCTGACAATTTCGGAAGCAGCTATACTAGAAAACATTTCAAATACTGGAGACAATCTTAGTCCCGGACCTGATAGCGTCCCATAAGTTTCAAGATATCAAATTTAGAAAATAAAATAATATTTTTTTTTTTTTGATCATATACCACCTTGTCATTATTTATGGAATTGCAGTTGCACTCGATATTCTCGGTATGTGTGTCACCTCTTATGGAACGAACACATACGCGACGTCGCCAAAAATTCAGCAAGGTGTTTGGGTTTCCTTAGGCGATGCAAGAAATATTTCATCCCTCCTGATCTGTCTGTTATCAACAAGACGTCCGATACTTCCAAAGCTTGAGTATATCTTCCATCTCTGGGCTGGTGCTCATGCGGTTTATACTCTAGAGAAATAGCCAGCTGCATTCCTCCCCTTAAACAGTTCAACCGTAATGATTATCAGTATACCATCGAGTCCGACTGTACTGTCAAATACAGAAATTCGTTCTTTAGTACTACGCGAATGTGGATGGCCTTACCACACTCTGTCTTTGCTAGTCATATTCAGGAATTCAAAACCAATGTGACTCGACATCTCCATTCAAACCCTATCTAATTTTGCTTAAGAAGCAAAATTAAGAAAATTATTTTTTTTCAAAAATTAAATAAAAACTTTCGGTTTTTTTTCTGAGAAAAAACTCAGACAGACAGACTAACGGAATCGGGGGACCCACTTTTTTGGACTTCTCCCATCGTAATGTCATGTTTCTCAAGTTCGAAATTTTCTACGAATGCAAAACTTGCCATATTGTTCCTATATGTCGCACGTGGAAAACATTGAATCCATTAAATCTTATAGAAAGATTAATTTCCTTTTAAATAATACTAAAACTTTAGAATTCAATTTATAGATTTAATTTAAGTAAAAAAATACTAATTAATGGCTACATAAATTGGAAAAACTAAAATGTTCGTTTTTTAGGTTGGGTTGGTTCAAAATGTTCTTAACCTCTTCTCTGTACCTCGTGAGTTCTTTTGACGTTTTGTTTTTATGAAAGTGATACCAAATTTATATCTTGATTTGGGGGGGGGGTGTCAGCATTCCCAGGTTTGCCAACAATAGTCCTTCCTCAAACAAAACTCATAAAAAGGTTCCGAACTCTGAAGCACTTAATCTCTAATTATCGTCATAGAGCTAATCGTTTAGCCATTCCAAAATTCATTCAAAAATTTCCCGAGTCTGTTGTCTGTGATATTTGTTAGATCTATCCTTGAATATGGTTGCATTATTCAGGCTTATCATTACACAATACATATCTATAAATAGACAAGAAGGTGCTAAGTTCGAGCATGCACCTAAAATATGGTCAATAATTTCTGCGTTGGCAGCGGCAGCACTGATTTTCAATTCCTTGATGATTTGTGTTTGACCAATTGATGATGCCAAAAGAATATGTAAATACTTCAATAGCCCAGGTGTTAATGGCTTTTCGCTTATTACCGGCGTTTAAGTGAGATTTGAGAACTTTAACTAGTCTCGGTTCAAACTTGTTTCGTAGCATTTTCTTAATTTCCGGTTCTTGAATTCCTTTCAGTGGTAAGAAACCAAGATATATGTAGATTTCGACTTGACAGTAAGAATGAGTGCGGAAAGCTATCGAATGCTTTTTTGTAATCGATATATCTCATGCTAACATTGCGTTTGTCCTGTACTGCTTGATGAACTAAGACGGATTCGATTGTTGGCGCAATGATCGTAAACGCGGTTTGGCGTAGATAGCAAGTTGCTGGGTTTTCTTGTTCTTTATTTCCGTTAACATGTTTTCTGTTAATTCATCAATTAGAATGGGATGGATGATGGCTTTCAGTAGCTTCCGGAGTTTTCAGGATCTTGTTCCGCCGGAGTAAGTTGTGAGTCTGCCTATGTCCTGCCTGATGATGTTTATTTTATTCACTAGACGTCGTTCCCAAGACGGCGTTTGTGCTGTTTTTCGTGCCCGAGCTTCCGTACATATTATTGTTCTTCTTGCCCATGGTTCCTACATGTGGCTGCTGTGAGGTAGTTGAGCAAGATGTCGCGGTTAACAGTATTTGTTAGATCATTTAATTGTCTGTTATTGTAAATCCTCGGGATTCCGTCTCTGCGAGAAGGGTCATTGTTTTGCTTATGCGACCAGGCTACACGAAAGTGTTCGCAGAGTGCGGTTGTTACCTGCCCTTGTGTCTGGATCGTTGTTGTTGCTGCAGTATTTATATTGTTTTCCCTTGGTTGGCTTTCGCATGTCTCTAGTGCAGCGTAGATGTCTGATTGCTGAAACGCAAAAGAATGGGTGGCTTCTCCGTTCTCGAGTCAGGCTTCAAAAGTGTTGTTGTTGTCTGGTTGTTCCTCATTTTGTGGAACCTCAACTCAATCTTCAGTTATTTCCCTAGCTGCAGAAATGTGGTATGCTGCTTGTCGTTTGATGTCTTGGATATCTTGCGCAGAAAGAAGCTGCTTTACCGTTAGTGCTCTCCTTCTGTCGGCGAGATTTTGTTCCGTAATTCTATATAAGTCAGGGAAGTGGTTCAAGAATAAATATCTCAATTTTGCCCTACAGACATGCATTTCCGTTTCCAAATTGGTTGAAATAAAGTAGCATCGTACAACTGGATTCCTTTCCACAGACAATTTTATACGTTGCCTAGGTAGACCTGCTACTGTGGTTGCCATGGCAG
The DNA here is from genome assembly GCF_945859685.1 of Eupeodes corollae. NCBI lineage: Eukaryota > Metazoa > Arthropoda > Insecta > Diptera > Syrphidae > Eupeodes > Eupeodes corollae. The sequence continues at coordinate 6,469,379 of NC_079150.1, forward strand.
TTCTTGGTCCAGGTTGTGGTGTTTGTGCATTTTCGAATTATGGGCTATTGATGTGGATTACTTCTTTGTGTATCCGGGTCTTTGTTCCCACGGGCAACTGATCACCGCTTGCATAATGTCACCCCAGCTTTGGCTCCTCTGATATATTAATGTTGTGTGTCTCCATGTTTTAGATGGGTTTATTAGTATTATTATTATGATTATTTTTATTATTATTATTATTATTATTATTATTATTATTATTATTATTATTATTATTATTATTATTATTATTATTATTATTATTATTATTATTATTATTATTATTATTATTATTACTATTATTATTGTTATTATTATTATTATGTGAAAATCGGTCTTTCTTGAGATCGAACCCCGCGAATTTTGTAGTTGATAGTACTTACTTATGACTTGTTTGTTTCAAATTTACCTATAACATTTTTTTAGCAGCTCGTGTGACTTTGGTTTTGATTTTTATCATTGAAGCCTGTATATTAATCGATAGTAGACGTATTTTAAGGTGTTCAAATTATTATCTCAAGTTTTTGCGTCATGAGTAGTTCAAAAAGACGTTGTTTAAATAACCCACATCATTTTTGCTACATATGCGGAGAATATGTGTTACAAAATCGTAAAAAAGTTATATCACAGTTTGTTAAAAATACCTATTTTGAGTATTTTGGCATCCTCTTATATAAAAATGAGAAGTGCTGTGCTCCCAATTGTGTTTTTAAGTCGTGTGTAGAATATTTAAGATTATGGAAAAGTGGTAAAAGAATTGCCTTCAAGTTTGAAACACCGACTATTTGATAAGAACCACGAAATCATTTCGAGGACTGTTATTTTTGTAGCGTGAATAGAAACGGTTTAAATGGCAGTACCCAAGTACTAGTTGTGTTCAACGTCCAGGGCTTAAAAATATATCTGGCCCCTTAAAGGGCTTCAAAATATATCTGAACCCTTGAAACAAGACATTAAGGACCAAGCTCATAAAATGATACTGATGCTTATGCTGATTTTCAAGATATGTCAAATGAGTCAAAATGCTTTTCCCAAGAGGAGTTTAATGATCTTGTAAGAGATTTAAGTCTGTCTTAACAAGCTTTAAAACTGCTAGCATCAAGATTGAAAGAAAAATGTGCTTTCCTCAGATACAAAATTAAATACAATGACCATAATTGCCAAATTTGTGTCGATTTAAAAATGGTGAACATTCTTCTCGGTCAACAAAGTGGTTACACTAAATTTCCCTGTTTTATATGTTTTTGGGACAGTAGAGCTAAGCAAGAGCTTTGGATAAGGAGAAACTGGCCGTTGAGAGAAAATATGAGAAAAAGAAAAACATAGTCCAGAATTCATTAGTAGCTCATGACAAAATTATCCTTCCACCATCACATATAAAATTGGGTATCATAAAACAGCTTGTTAAATCACTAGATAAAAACGGGAACTATTTTACTTTCATCTGCCAAAAATTTCCTCGGGTCACTATGGAAAAGATTAAAACAGGTACAGATTTCGTCTCTGTAATTCAAAATTTTCATGGTCATTAATGCGTCACTTCACAAAGTCTACACATTACCAAAAAGCTTTAAAAAGAAGTTTTTTAGAACTCAACGATTAATTCTTTCTAATTAAGTTTGGTTTTAATAAATACGTGTTTTTTCTGTTTAATATCTACAAAGCTGAATCTCAGAAACTAGAGTTTTTTTTTTATATTTTTAGAGCTCTTTTAATTATATTTTTGAAAATATCATATCATGTGTAGTCAGCAACAACTAAAATTTCTTTGGAAACAGAGGTACCATAAACAAGTGTAGTGAATTATATTATAGATATAATAAATGTTATAATATAACTAGCTGAAACGGCCACGCATTGCTTTGGCTAACGTTTGTTGCGATATTACATTGTGGTAATCTATTTAAGGGGAACGGTTAGAGAACATAAACATGGGCACCACCATGGTTTTTTACAAAGATGCCACATGTAAAAAACATGGCGACTTTCATGACTGATTTTCTACTTCCGTTACCACTACAATGAAATTTATTTATGATAGAAAACGGAAACGTTAAAACTGCTATAAACATTTATTGGTTTGGGATTTCATGGGGAAGAACTTTTAATATAATTGAAAAAAATGTTCGTACAGTTGATGTAATGCAAAAATTGTTACAAAAGAATAAAATTTAAGATGTATTATTATTTGTATTCAATTGAGTATCAAATGACTATATTACAAAATTTTTAGCAAATAACATATGACATTTAAACTTACTAATGAGGTAGGTAGTGCGGATAGATTAAAATATTCTATCAATAATATTTATTAAAATATATCAATTTAATTTAGCACTAATCGGTGTACAAAATTTTTCCTAACCTGTATTTCGCTAACACAAAAAGGTTCGACAGTTTTCCTAGACGTGAACATGCTGTCCATAAGAAAACAGGGATTTTTCAAATCTAAACCACAAATGGACATGGTTTGGCCTTGAGACTTATTTATAGCCATGGCAAAAGCTAAACGGATTAAAAGTAACCTTTTGAAGGGTGTACAAGAATCTGACGATACCATTGGAATAAGTTGGGACATTAACAATTTCCCTTTAATTTAAAATGGTTGGTTCAAGAATATTTCCGGTTATCTTTTGATAACCAAACATGTACCCTGCATAATTAAGATGGATTCAAATTACGCAGGATAATAATAGGCGAACCAATCCTTAATCAAAGATTATGTGGCGGCATTCTAGTTATATCTAGTGAATTTATAATAATATATAAATCCAATTGGAAAATTATATAACCTATTATTTTCATTAACAACAATATCAATTGATTTTAAAGACATCAGATCGCCTGCTAACAACTGTTGTATGTGGAAGTTAATTTCGTCAACATTCAACCCAAAATAGAAAATGCAGTTCTATGCAATGTTCCAAGTGAACGTTTGTGAGCCATTATGCACTCATTCTAAATTATAACTGAACTCTTCCGCAACACTACATCTATTTGGCCTCAGCAACATGTGCTGGTTATGCTATTAAATTATAGCTTATATGAAATGTTTGGAAGTTTCACACAGCGCCATCTATTAAATACTTGTTCAATCCAGTCAACAGATGTCACCATATGTTGGAAACGTTTGAAGCTAACAAAGTTGTTACATTAAAAACAAATAATTTGCAATTAAATAATATTGTTATCATAAATTGAGATGTAAGCTATGCTTTCTTTCAAGTTGAATCAAACTGCAAACTGTCTACAAATTTGATTAAAATCGGTTAAGTAGTTGAGAAGTGCATCGCGGACAAATATCGTGACACGTAATTTATAAATATTAGGATATAAACTGATATAAGACAAGATAAGATAAAACAAGACAAGACAAGAAAAGACAAAATAAGATAAGATAAGATAAGATAAGATAAGATAAGATAAGATAAGATAAGATAAGATAAGATAAGATAAGATAAGATAAGATAAGATAAGATAAGATAAGATAAGATAAGATAAGATAAGATAAGATAAGATAAGATAAGATAAGATAAGATAAGATAAGATAAGATAAGAAGTAAATCTAAATGATTTAAAAAAATTTTAGGCAATCATCGCACTTTAAGACAATTGTGTTTAAATTATTTGGGTTGTTTCGTACCTTTCTTTAAATAATGTATTTTTCTTTTCAATTAATTGACAAAAAACTTCATATTTATGATTATCTTTTTAAAAGAAATGTATTCATGTGTATTTTAATGTTAATTTCAGCAACATGTAACTAAGATTACATACATAATTAATAATAATAGTGTACAAATTTGAATAGCTTGTCAAAAATTCAAATAAAAAAAATAAACAAAAACACAAACAAACAAAATGTAAAAAAAAGACAAAATTACATTTATCTTCTCTTTTATTGCAAAAATACTACTATTGTAAATTTTCCCCTAAACTAAATTGAATCAGAGTAAAAACTCAATTAGAAAACATTAAAGAAACATACAAAAATGTATATGTGTAGGTATCCTGCTCAATAAATTTAGTATTATTTGTTATATACTTGTTTTCCAATGTAGACTTGTTCTTTTTCAAAACTCACAACACGTAATTAAATACTGAAAATAAAAAAATAAAAAAATGATTCAAAAAGTAATGATATAAAAAATAAAACGTGAACATGAAAGAAAATATTTTAAAAACATGAAGTATAAGGGCAATGGAAGAATATATTAGTATTGAGTACCCGAAACATCTTGCTCAGTATTCCCGCGGTTGGAAGATCCTGATGATTTGTTAGAACCGTTTGTTATGGTCACTGAAAGGAAATTGAATGAAATTTGATTAGTGTTAAATTTATTAAGAAAAGTAAGATATTATCACAGACATTAAAAAAACATGGGTCCTTCTGAAACTTTGAACTCATCATTTGGAAATTGTACTTATTTAATAAAAATAAAATATAAAAATATCGAATTTTCAAATTCGTGCATTCTGCCTATTCGATATCCATTCGAATTTAAACAAAAATTCTATACCACATGACCCAATCATCTGTATGTCTTTCAGAGTTTAAGGTCCAAGTCTTTAGAGTTAACGTCTCATGAAAAAACTATAAAAACATTCTCAAGAGCCTTAAGGATTTAGGTACAATAAAAACAAATTATAGGACCTTGGATTAAGATATACAGATAATTAGTTTAGTGATTAATAATTTAAAAAATATTAAGGGAGAGCGATAACTGTGGCGACTAGATATAATTATGGTTTTCGGTAGAGGAGCTTAATACAAGATTTTTTACTATCAAGCGAAGGGGCAATTTTATAAATATTGACTTAAAATCTAAAGGTAAATATTTAAAAACAACGGCAAGAATAATTGTTATAAATTATTATATTTTTCAAAAGCCGGAATTCTACACTTTACAATAAGTTTTAAATAAAGTTGTTTTCATGGATAGTTTTTGAAAGACTTAAGTCAAAATGTATGAAAATAAAATGCACGCCTGGGTCGTACGAACTTGATTAAGTATTTAAAGCGCAATAAAGTTTATGTTCATGGCTAGCGAAACCAAGCTAAGCCACCAACATAAAATAACTTATAAAAAATACAATATCGTAAGAAAAGACCGGACAGATCACACAATTTAGACAAAAAATCACCCTCACAGAAAGCTGCTAACAGACATTCGAGTGCGACGGTGATGACTGCCTGCTAAAATGTACATTCTGAACGAAGGCGTAGAGTTGGTGGAATCGTTGCAACACACTCTATAATTACATTACACTGGCCTCGTTTAACTAACGCTTTAGCGAGAGATATTATATCGAATGACATTAGCCCCAATATTTACAACAGATAGACAAAACAATGGAACGGACAATACCTAAGTACAAAGAACATGACCAAATAGACGTGTGCAGATTCGCAACACAAGAGTGGCTTACTTACAAAACTCAAAAACTTGTACAGACGACCAGAACAACATAGAGATTAAGATACTGAAGCAAAAAAATATAAACTGAAAACGAAAATTCTAAACAAACAATTAGATTTGGTGTCGTTATTCTAGCTTAATATAAAATAGATCGTTTTTGTTAGTTTTAAGTTTTATTTCAAGCGCTTGATGTTTAGTAGTATTTGACCCTTTGTTTTCCCAAAATTAATACATTTCTGATATGTTCCTCGAGGTTTCATGACGAAAACGAAATCCATTTGCGCAAAATTTAATTGACACCTTCGGGAACAAATGGTTACGTAAATGAAAGAAAAATATTGAGAGTTCTTTTTTCTAATTTTTTTTTACTAAAATAAAAAAGAGGCCACGACCCACACTGATAACTTTAAATCCCGTCTGTCTTTTTCTTGTAAAAACTTTACCAAAATATTCATAATAATATTTTGTATGAGATAAATAATTTGAAGCCAAGTATTTCGTGTTTTGTTAAAAAAGTTGTCAGTTGAATTTTGCTTAAAGATTAACTACAAATTAGCAACAATATTTTGCATATGTTGAAATAGTTTGATTTCAAAGCCTAAAAACTGACTGCTGGATTTTTACAAAAATGTTGTCGAAGACAGTATCTTCTATAAGATACAATTAGTTTAAAGGCATAAGCTTTAACTTTTGAAACGATATTTGAGTCGAAAATTATTTTTTACCAGATGTCAAAAACATTATCCTTCCTTATATTGAATTAGCTTGGAGATAAAATCATATTTTGTTCGTAAAATATTCCAGGTGACGATTGTTTTTTATTCAGTTTTTTTTTTGTATTTTCATTTTTTCAATAAAGTTGTTTTAAAAAACTATTTTATAACTTTTTTTTATAATAAGCGCAAACTCAAAGGGATATACTACCCTTATTATGTAGTCACAGTGTGAGCACTATTAAAGGGAGAGAGGGGTTGAAAAGGGATGTCGGTGCACATTGGATTTGAATTCCTGAATATTGAAATTGCTGGGAAAGACAGAGTGTGGAAAGGCATTCCACATTCGCATAGTACGGCTAAAGAACGAATCTAACTTTACAGTACGACCGAAGTTGGACTCGAGGGTATATTGATGAGCATTCCTAGAAGCGCGAGTATTACGGTTGAATTGTTTAAGGGGAGGAATGCATCTGGCTATTTCTCTAGAGCATAAACCATTAAAATAACGGTAAAAAAGGGTGAGACAAGAAACATTTCGACGATGTTCAAGTGACGTAAATGATCTTATGATGGTAATATCACCAATCAATCTAAATGCTCTACGTTTAATACTATCCAAGAGGCTTAAGTAAGTTGCAGGAGCACCAGCTCAGATATGGGAGTTATACTCAAGCTTTGGACGTATATAAGTCTTGTAAATAACAGCCAGATCTTCCATCGCCTTAGAAAACACAAACATCCTGCGCCATTTTTGGCGACATCGCGTATGTGATCATTCCACAAAAGTTGGTTGGTGATGCACATACCGAGAATATCGAGATATTCAGTTTCCTCGATGCAAGTGCCATTCATGGATAATGCAAAGGGTTATATTTCGCTTTAAGGATACAAGACAGCATTGCATTTTCGAAGCCTTAGATTCCACGCGGTTTCTTATTCCCCACTGTACAATGCTGTTTAGGTTGGAATTTAATGAGCTTATCATATTTTGTCGTTGCAGTAACAAATCCGAAGAAGAGGGGTGTGAATCTAAAAACGAATATGAAAAGCTAAGAGTACTATCGTCAGCGAAACAATGTATTGGATTAGAAGTTGCAGACAAGATATCATTTATAAAAATTAGAAAGAGTGTTGGAGATAAAACAGAGCCCTGGTGCACACCAGCTTTTTATTTTGTGGTTTTCAGACTTGAATACGTCCAATACCACTTGTATTGAACGATTCGAAAGGTAATTACTAATCCAATGAAACAGGGAGTCATGAAAACCGAAAGCACGCATTTTCGATAAGAGAGCCTGATGCCAAACCCTATCAAATGCTTTTGAAATATGAAGTGCAATAATCTTACTTTCTCCAAAACTATGTAAAGATTTGTTCCACTGTTCGGTGAGATGAACCATGAGATCACCAGTGGAATAAGTTTCTGGTTTTTCAAACTGCTATAAATGATTATTTATGTGTAACTGTTATTGCTTGTCTTAACACAACTTGCTCAAGACTTTTAAACTTACAATACAATAATTTATTGCACTCGCATTCGTTTACATACATCCATTTTGCATGATACTTTTTTTTTGGTAATTTCCTTGCCATTAAAAAATCTTTATGATATCTTTCTTCGTATGATAATCGTTAATTGAGTTAAATATTAATAACAGTTTCTGATTCATTCTCTATCTTCAATAATTCTTCATACTCTACACCCTCAAATTTTTTATGAGATCAGCGTCCCGTAGAGGAGAATGTAAATAAAAACGATAAAAACGACAAAGATGTCACCGCTTTCTCTTCAAGCAATTAAAAGTCATCTACAATTCCCTAAGTTACGTTGGTTGGCATACTATTTTCGTTTGATATTAATCTGTGCTGAAGACCAAAAGTTATGAAATTTTTCACAAAACAATTAGATTTTTTTAGATGTTCTAAATAGAGCGAATTACTTTTCTCGAAAAATATAAAGATTTATAAATTTATCCAAAAACAACTAAACACACGGTGTCTTAGTTTTAATCCTTGATTAAATATTTATACTTCAAAAATAAGATTCAGTCATCTAATGAGAAAGTAAACAGTTGATATATGCAAGACAAATAAGGAACAAGGCTTTGACATCTTTTAAGTTTTGTTTCCCATTTTTGTTATATTTTAATTCGATTGGAAATAAACAACAATTTCGTCGAAGCTATGATAGCACTTCAAATTCTGTACTGTGAATCTAAGATTGTTGAATGAACAAACAAATAAATTTACAAGCTTACTTTGGTTTGTTTGATGAATTATTGATGTAATGTCACTTTGTGAAGCAGAGATATCTTTATTCGTTAGGACATCTGAACTACTTGATCCTGAAAAATAACAAATGAAAGAAAAGTAAATTGCCGCACTAATATGTTTCTTTAGATGAATTTATCAATACCGATACCTGACGAAATATGCCGTTCAGTAAGCCCATATTGAATTGGTTGATAACCATGACTTGGATTGTAAGTGGCTTCAATCGGAAAATGTATACAAAGTATAATATTAAGAAACGAATAGTTAGTAACAATAAATACAACTTTCTTACCTGAGTATGGCATGTATATTGGAGGATTGGGCAGAGGGGCAATTTCGCTAGTGATACTTTCAGTATCACCAAGACTGACTGTAGATCGACCTTAAAAAAGAAACATTATTATTTGTATTAGAAAACAATGAAATTTTAATTTTTACTCACAGTTTTGTTTTTTGCCGTCACTTAACACGTAATAGCATTGTTCGGAAAATGTCAATTTATTAACAGTATGTTTTATCAGGTTGTTTCGCAACATTGATGAAACTATTCGTCTTGCTTCACGTCTATCTTGCACATCTTCGACATTCTCTAAGACCCAATTAACAGCATCAGCACCTGTAATAAAAAAGAAAATGCATTACAAATTCATTTTAAATTAATTTATTCTTTGTTATACCGATAAATGCATTTGGAATAGTTATTTTTAGCCACATTCTATCACGAATTTCTAAACCACTGTCTGGTTTCGTCATTGCTTTGACAACATCCTCCAAATTATTTTGATCTAACCGCTCTTTTATTGGCTCTGATATATCGGGTATAATACTATCATGTGACGCTAGGGCCTGTGTATGAGCAACCCAGGCACCGGGATCAATGGGTCGGACAGGCTCGGTACGAGGGATAGTAAAGTATCCTAGGAATAAATATACATATGCAAATAAATTTGTAATTTACTTGAAAATAATTAATTGCTATATGTTGGTACCAACCTTTAGGATTTGGATCCCAACATTTTGCAACCACTAGTTTGATTGGGCCGGGCTTTTGAACAACTTCTCTCAAAACTCGCACAGCTTCATCATTTGTCATGTTTTCGAAATTTACATCGTTAACCTTTAAAAAACATCAAACAAAAATTACAATTTCAAAAACTAATTTGCTAAAAGAATAAAAATACTTTTAATTTTTTTAATATTATTTCCAGAAATGTTAATCTTTAAATTTGAAATATTCCGAAATCAACTCAAATTGAAAACTAAGCCGCCATTCCTTATATGAAGCCATTAGTTAAAAGAATTGTATTCCCCTCGATATATAATTGAACAAATAAGCAAAAAGAAGAGTTGCAAATAAAGTAAAAATTAAAAGCGAGAAATAAGTTCTATTATTTACATATTGTTGTTGCGATTGTTATAGTAGAAGCGATTGATTTGTTTTTATACTTCAAGTAAAGTAAAAAATAGACCATTGGTGTGTTACAAGTAATTGTGTCACTGACAGTTTTGTCAACAGTTTATTTTCCTGCAAGGTAGAAAAGGCGATTTTTCTCTGACGACTTTAATAGGAATATCTGCTCCTCGGTTTTTCGTCTAGCTGCAACAAGATGTAAGATATTGCGACGCAGTAGCACGCACTCGTTCATGACTTAACCTAATAAATTCTCCGAAAATGTAATTGTTTATTTCACACTGCTTTCTATTGAATAATTATCTTCGACGGTTTTTGACTAGTATCGCTAAATCATTGGAAGAGTTGACCTGACCTATGTTGCATACAGAGCCAGCTATTTATCTCACCGAACAGTGGAACAAATCTTAACATAGTTTGGGAAGTCATTTTTTTTTTAGCCGCAATACTAAATTTTTCGCTCTCATTGCAATGTACAGACATTCTAAACCAACGGATATTGGTATCTCCTTTCTAAACTTATCCTACTTTCCCAATTGCTCTTTTAAAATACAGCACAAAAAAATATTATAATTTCTTCACAAAACTTTCAGCGAAAAGTATCAAGATTCCATGATAAGACTATGGTTTTAATATGCAAAGATCGCTTTATTCAATTTCTTGAGCCATTATCTCTTTTTATCAGAGAAACTAAAACTGTTTGTTGTGAAGTAGTTATTTTTAGCGGCTGTTCAAGAAATTTAAAAAAAAAAAACTACCCTATTCAGAATCTGAGACAGAGAAAAATGTCATAAACTTTTCAGAAATGTTTCGCGAGCGTTTAGACAAAAGAAAACATTTTAGAAATGTTTCTCTGGTTCTGGTTTACAGAAAAATGAACATTACATTAGTATTATAAGATATATACCTGTAAGATCATATCGCCAGGTTCAATACGGCCATCCAAAGCAACTGCCCCTCCTTTCATTATACTTCCGACATAAATTCCTGTGAAAATACATCACAAAATCACATTGTAAGTTATGTTTTATCACAAAGTAAAAGTATCAAACCTCCGTCTCCTCCACGATTCGATTGTCCAACAATAGAAATTCCAAGAAAATTAACAGCTTCCATATTTATAGACACCGTAATTATGTTCAATGACATTGTCGAATCTGTTATAGAACTATAACTCGACGTTCGTGACATACTAGGCGCTCGTTTTTTACGTCTTTGTGGTTTCTTTCGTACTTGCAATCGCTGTATACTGCTGCATTCTGTCATGTCACGATCCAGGGTCAGTTCACTTTCTGTGCCAAAAAGACTTGTCGAATCCAAATCGCTGGATAGCACAGATGCGGATTGATAGGTAAGTGGAGGCATTAATTGATTAGGCACTCCTACGTTAACACCACCAACAACGCCACCAACACCTATTAGACCACCTCCTCCAGGATTTTGCATACTACTCACACCAACATTTACACCGGCCATCATACCTCCACCACAACTATTTATAATTTTTTGATTACGAGGGTTGTTGCAAGTCCGACTGTCGATTTCACTTGTTGGCACCTCAGAGCAGTTGTCTGATTGATTGGAGCCGTCAGCAGAAACAAGCTAGATTACAAAGTAAAAAATCTGTTAAAAATAGAATCTTTTAGTGTTTTTTATAATTTCAAATAATATTTAAGTCTGAAATTAGGATCTGATCGTGAAACATATTAGAATCAATAATTCTGACCGCAACTATGAATTGTGTCACAGATGTTTTTAAAGTTATGAATCAGAAAGTTTGGCAAGGCTTTGTGAAATTATGGAGAGAATTTAATGGAAGCAATTATTGTTTCTTCCCCCCTGTTATTGTCGTTAACATCAACTATGAATTGTCTCACAGATCTTTTTAAAGTTATGAATCAGGAATTTTGGCATGGCTTGATGAAATTTTGGAGAGAATTTAATGGAAGCAATTATTGTTTCTTCTACCATGTTATTATCAGCATTTTGCTTACCGATACTTACGTCGTTGGGTAATCTTAAAGTGTAATACAAACTTAATTGAATAAGTCAAAGTCTAACACCCACAAAATTAACTAAATGTTCCAGAACTCTGTCCTGTCTCCAACACTGTTCCTTATTTTTATAAATAATCTGCTGTCAGAAGCATCTAATCCATTAACCTTTTTTGCTGGCGAGAGTACTCTCAGTTTTTCATTGCATGATTTTCTTCGAATAGGCAATCGCATGAGGCATAAAGAGACACTGAGTTTGCGTGATGTTGGATTAAATGGCATTTAATATTTGTGGTTTAGCTTGGTTTCGTTAGCCATGAACACGTCGGGATTGAGTTTTTATAACAATGTTTAATCCTCAAGCCGCTCATTCCTCAGCTGACATTTTCTCTGATGCATGTTTCTGAGCAATTGACGCAGCGCATCTGCATATTGCAGTTAACTCCAACATAAGCAGACATTGAATAAATTCGCCTTGCTTCTTTAATGTATCACAGTGAACTGATTAAAAGTTGAGGCGTTTAATATTCCTGAGACTCTCAAACTTACTTTGGGGTGATAACGTAACAAGAAACATAGGAGGCATATAAACCCCCTCGTCGTGACTTAGTGAAAGTCTTTACCTCGATAAATTTGAGATTGTGGCTTGCTGACGGAGCTCACCTAAGAGCACCTGCGGTCCCGCGCAAGAACTTATGCCCTTGAATAGGAGCGACTGTGTGTGTTTTTTTTTTCAAATCGAGGCGTGAAGCCTATACTAGCCGTCATCTTTAATTCTGGTAGGATTGTGGGGAGTTGGGAATGGGAGAAAAGACGATACAAAAATATTGTTTGTAATTCTTCATCCATGCGTATTGCATTTTCTATACAAAGTTTAATTATTATTATTATTACGGAAGTAATAATTTGTGTTCGTTTAGTTGTTATTAATAAATTTCAGTAAGCTTTGTTTTTTTTTCTTTTTATATGATTCTTCGTCGTTGGCATACCATGGACCAAAAGATGATTGTTAAACAAAAAAAAAACATTTAAATCAAACTAAATTCGTAGCGTGGTCGGTAGTTCGTATTACTGTCATATCGAATGTCTTGGGTTCAATCCCTGCCTGTGCTACCTAAAGTTCTTTTTTCAAGGATACTGTCTCTATCGAGCAGTTGACAAATCCTTTAAGAGTATTTCTCTTCTCATGAAAAGTGCTTTTTCAAATTTTGGGCTCCAACCTCTCGGTTTTGAATGATCCCTAATAGGTAATCTTTTGATTTTGCTATCAGAACTCACATGAGAACACCAAATAATTCAATTACAGATCCATTTCAGTAACAGAACTCGAAACTTATTTTATGAGAGCTAAAAGGTAAAACTCTCGGTAGAAATCGAATATTTTATCTTATGATTAAAGATGATCCTGATAAGACGAGACTTACAATTCATGATTGCTATAATAACATCCTAAATCCATTTGTCATCCCCCAAATCTGGAAAGTAGCTTCAATACTTCCAATCCCAAAGTCAATTGAATTTAAATTGTATCGTTAAGTCTTAAAAATTGGAACAAACAAATCAAGTGACGTAAAGACACCACGGGAAATTTTAAGCCATCATGAACAAGTAAATTATGTAGCAACATTTTTATATTATTTAATGCTATTCAATAATTTAAGAAAAATAATATCATAGACAAAATACTACGAAAACCGAGGCCAACATCAACCTCTCATAGGCTCATTGTTTCGGGAAAGAAAAACTAAAATCATTTGCTACCACACACAGTGGGTCGTGTGCAGACACTATCGAAAGAGGGTTTCTGAAGTCTTGGGCGCATAGCAAAGAAGAAGCTATTACAACTGAACGTCACAGAAAAGCCCGCTTAGCTTAGCTTTTGCTAAAAGTATAAACAATGGACATTCAATCAGTAGAAACATGTTTTTTTGGATTAAACAAAATTTAACATTATTTATTCTGATGTAAAAGATTGTGGTCGCCCCATTGTTAAGCATTGTGTTGGCAATCTTATGATCTGCAGAGCAATGTCTTGGTTGCCCCATTAAAAGGATTGAACATCATTTGCACAGGATCCAATATTGCGGCATCCTTCCGCGGAAGAAAACCCACGCGCGTGGAAATTTCAGCAGGCAAAAGATCCAAAACACAGGAGCAATTACATTAGATAAACTCAAAAATGGTTCGAAGACAACTCCATCACTCTTTTGGACTGACCGTCGTGCAGCCTTGACCTAACCCCAATAGAAGACTTGCAGCAGCATCTTTAAATAAACTTCTCTAATTTATGCCAACAAATTAAGGATGTTTGAAAATTTATTCCAAAGAAAGGATGTGCGGATTAAATTAACTACATGTCCAGAAGATTACACTGTGTTATTAAAACCCAAATATTGAAACAAAATAATGAGTTATAAATTAATTATTTTTTTAAAGATGTTTTGGTTGTATTTGTTGCTATCCTTTTTTTTAATTTAACCAAAAAATTGATAAAATGAAGTAGACACGAAAAAATTATAAATATCGAAGGTAAAAGCAAGACAGGCAATTATTTACACGCCACTGTACGTACAAACATGTGCATATTTGCGTAAAGATGCATACGTCATTAAAAATAAATTCATGTGGTATTTATTTATTCCTATTTATCTAAACATTATTATGTAAGTAGTTAGGTACGTTGTGGCTGGATGATACCTTGGAAGGACAACTCTTAGTCGGACAGAAGTGCTACGTAAGTCGCTGTCCGTGTGAGTGTTCTATATTTAATCACTTGGTTCTTACTTTTATAATATACTTGTTCCTTGTTGCTGTTTTTTTTTTTTTTTTTTTCATACAGTTCAAGAACTCAAAACCATGAATGTAAATTACCAACTCCTTTTCAATCCCCCACTTTTTTGATAATGCTCACATAATAAAAGTATACAAAGTGTGTACTTTTCATAAAAAAAAACAAGGTTAAATAATTCTCTTTTATACATTTTGACACTAAAATCCAAAATTGTAAATAGTTGAGATCGAGGCGTAAATAAATTAAATAAGGAAAAAATAATATCGTCCCAGATAAAGCAACACTTCCCTAAGTGAACAATATAAGGACATTTAACAATGCAAAGACCATTTCTATTTACTAACTATACACTAAAAGCAAGTTTCTTTAGTTTTGACCAACAATGTACGTTACGTTTGCTGATTAAAAAGATTTATGAGAAAATGCACACAGATTATGGTTAAATTTAAAATTTAAGGGAATTTGATATAGTTTTTGTGAGCCGCATTCATGCTTGTGCGTTGTGCGAAGAATAGCTTAGTCATAAGGTCTGTACTGCACATATATTGGAAAAGAATAGCTACCAATTTTGTTCTAAAATCAAAATTCTGAATAATACAGTACACGAACAAAAATAGCTCAATATGTTTTGAAACAAATAATTGTTTTTATCAAATTGCACCACTGAAAGAATCATCTTACATATGTTTTAGTTATTAAGTATAAATTGTAATGCAAACATTTTGTAAAAAATTATAGTATTATTATATCATAGACAACTGAGTTTGAATTTAGCTTATTATGGTTGGAATTAACGAATCCACGAGCTGATACTTCAACAACTTGTTTAAGGAGGAAAACTTTATTTTATATTAATCTCGTAAGAAAGTAGCTTTTAACAAAATGAAATTATTACAATAAATCTTATATAAATTCTCCTTTCATATACATACATATCTGTTAAGCCAATGATAATATATTATGAATTAAAGCATCCACGAGCTGTTGCCTCAACTCCTCGATCAAGGAAGAAAACTTTACTTTATATTAATCTCGTATCAAATAAAAACCTAATTCTAGCTGAAACCAACTTTTAACACAATGAAATAATTATAATAAATTTCACAGAAATACTACTTTCATAAGAAATATCTGTTTTAACAAATGATGGAACACAAAACAAAAATATAATTATTTTCGACTTACCCACGATACAACCCGCCCATTGAAGCACGGAAGTGTGGTAGAATCGTCTGCGATTTCTTCCTTGACAACGCTGAAATAAGGCAATCGTAACGAGCAAATACAATCATTTTTGAACAACTCGGCGGCAAAATCATTGGGAAACTCACCCAAAATCTGCGTCCATTGACTTAAAGAAATACTTGTAGTTACTGCTTTGCTTATTCAGTACCATTTTGAAATCTTTTAACGTGACCTGAGACGACGGCAAAGCGATTTTAACCAGATACGGGGTTGTCTCGTCATCTATATGATATATAACTTTGGTTTCTTGGCAATTTTTTTCATCCATGATGTCCTTTCGTTCCTTTTCTGCCGTCGCAACAATATTTGTTTTCTCAAAATTTGTTTTTATTGATTGGCCTTTGTATCAAGAAGCCCCTGCTCTGTGTTTGTTACTGAATCGGCATCTTCTGTAACACAAAAAAACAACACATGCATAAAGTAAACGATATCTTGTAATTTTTACAATTTAGTTTGTGAGAAATGTTATTGTCTTAAAATTTTAGTATTGAACTAAATCTTATTGCATTTGCTAAAACTACCACGAGCTCCTTAGCTTGATTCATTGTTAATGAAAATATACTCGGCACGGAAAATAAAACACTTATGCATTGTTTAAATATACCAGAGTTGCACATATGCGGTTATTTCTTTCTTTTATTGTAGTTTTTCACAGTCCATAAACTAAGTAAACAATAAAATAGAGTTAAAATTATAATTACAGACTACAGACATTGACGAAAAAGAAAACACATAATTTAAAGCAGACACCAAACGATGGTTCTATTACAATTATTTAATTATGATGTGAATTCTGTTTCTGTTGCGTCTGTCTGACTCTGTCGCTATCACCAACCGAAGTGCAGTCACCATAGTTTTTGCCTACTCTGAATTGATATCGACGATGGTTTCGACGCCTGTGTTTCATCTGAATGGCTACAAATTATTCATTTACGAAACCGAATGATTAAGTGTAAATCACGCCCGTAATATTTTAATTCACTATAAATCTTTCCGTTTTTTATTGAACTATCTTTTTTTTCTTTGCGGAAGGGAAAAGAACAAACATTTATTCTTCATATTCATAATATTAGAGCTTGTAGTGAAAAGTATTAAAAAATCCTCCCACTGCAATAAAGAAAACAAAAGAAAAGCAATTTACAAACATATTTTCTTTCTGAAGTTCCTTAAGTATTCTCAAATAATTCTTCGTGATTCACTCCACTCACTCAAAATAAACAATCAAAGATTTAATAGTTCTGATATAAACTGTTGAAAAATATTATAGAAATGGCGTTCGTATCATAGACAGACGTCTTCTTCTTCTAAATTTCGTCTAGTTCTTAAAACTTAAAAGCACTGAATAAAATGGCAAATGTAGAAGGGAATTATAATTAATCGTGCGTGAAGGAGAGAACCAATCTATCCAACTAAAATCAAAATTGACTTCAAGTTGAACTGGGTAACACTGTATATGTGTTGATGGTTAAACACATGCTCCTTTCTTTGTGTATCATATACTAAGCTTTAATGGAAAACAGAATCGGGATTTATGTTCGCACCTGAATAGGATTGAAATCGGATTTCCCGATTCCATTCCATTAGACGAGCTGGAGCGATAGATTATATTTATATACCTGAATTAACAAAATAAGGACCAGACTTTCATTTGTCGCAATTGGCGATCAGTCAGAAACTAATAAACTATACGGATAGATTTGTGTTTTTGGAGTTGCATAGGAAAATTAAACTGATCAATAAATAAACTCAGCTATTCAATTGGAGAAACAGCTGATTACATACCCAGCATTTTCTTTGTTGATTGTTTGATTTGATTTATTTGACAGGTCGGTTATATCTGTAATTGACTGCGTTCAGCCTCGTGTTGGATATCGTATCCTGCAGAGGTGAATTTTTATATACCTTATTTAACGAGTTGAACATAAATTGAGAAAGCTGCAAAACATAGAAAATACTTTCTAGTCTTTCAGCTGTTCACAAAAACCATGTAAGTATTTAGATTTCGAGGTTCAAAACTCTTTTCCCTGTTTTGAATCAGCTGTTCAGCATTAACACGTAAGGCATTTACAACAAGGTATCGGATATCCTACCTATCTGAAATTAACAGTTTCTGTTATAAGAATTGTGTACAAATAAAACACAAATTAGTAAAATAAATATAGAAATATATTAACTAGAGTACCGACCGGTATCCGTCCTGTGTGAAACACCCTCAAATTCAATTTAAGGTGAACTTTCTCAAATTCCAAATCAGTGAATACATGTGAGTGATGAAAAAAAGCAAAATTTGTGAACTGTCAAAAATGACAATTCCGCAAAAAGTAAGTAGAATTGCAGTGAATGAGGTGTAACAATGATAGATTTATTTTAAAGTCTGTGTTTTCATTTAAGATGCTTCCAATTTTATACGATAATGCATTAAGCAACAACTGTAAGATTAAGCAAACAAGGCACTGATTTAAAAGTAAGTTTTTTTTTTTCTTTAATATTTCTCTTAACGAAGGAATGTCAATGTTTTAACCGACAGACACTGGCCAATGTGTTTTAATTTTTGTTGGAAGCAAAAAATTTGTGTTGATTATTGACTTAAATGTGCATCTCTCTGTCAAGTACTCAATTGCTGCTGTATCATGATCGGTGACATCTGCTCCCATATCAGCGACCGTAGCTACCACCGGCATTTACTGTGGAAGTGTCACCATCTCTACCAAAAGTGAAATGCTTTCAACGCAACAAAACCAACAGCAACAACAAAACCAAGTCAATGATACAAATAGAAGCTTCGACACTTAGTGTAGCCGACCGCTACAGCCCTTCTCCCAGCAGCTGAGTGGTGGCACTGGAACGACTTTGTTGGTAGGTAGCTGTATAGAACCTCCTAAATGACGGGAGTCAGAAATCATTGGTTAGACTTCTCAAAAAATAAAGTATAAATAAATTGAATACAAAATAATCCAACCATCACTGTTCGAACTAGAGTTCTTTGAATATCGTGATTTTCGTCTGACGGGTAAAGTAGATTCATTACGTGATACTGAATCCTGCCTCTGAGCACCACTCTCTTCGCTGCTCCATCCAGATGAAGTAGGTTTGCTGGGCGACTTGTTCTGTTTAGGGTTTCAAGCTTCGTCAAATTTATCGCTCGAAGATGAAGACAAAGGCGATGAGGAAAGTGAGCTCGAATTGAATAATGCTCTTGATAAACGTGAACTTACGTGAGATGGCTGTTCGTTCCCAACACGTCTTCGACTCGTCGAACCTGACTTATTCGATTAGGGTTTCATTGATGTGGGTGACTTAATACATGCTGCCAAGACGTGGCTCAAAGTTTTAATCTAACTTCAAATTATTGCAATTTCTAGTTACTTCTCAGAATGAAAATCTGTATCAATTATATTTTTGAAAGTAAAGTGGTTTGTTTTGTTTTCCTTTTCATTGTCAAAATACTACCTCGTTGTTAATCTGTCAAAACTGATACAAAATCAAATTGAGCCACACTCGCATTACACTTCTAGAGTCCATCTATACTTTAGGCACGAATTTTTCAGATTTTAGTAAAAATTTTCATTACAATTATATAATTATATATGCCAACAGCAGTCAAATATTATATTTAGCACAGTTTTCAGTGAAAAGAAGTTGCACAATTCATTTTCTTAAATTATTGCATTCATTTTTCAATTTTTGAATTCAACGCATCACCTTTTTGAATGGCTTAGTTCACCTCATAGTTTTTTCCCCCGCGGTTGAGCAAGATTCATAGTGGTTTGGTCCCATAAGAAATGCACGGTACAAATGGTCTTATGGACAACATTTTCTCAATTTAGCTCGTACTTTAGACAATATATTTAATCTATGCGTATAACTTTCCAAAACCGAATTACTTACATAATTGACTTGTTTTCCCCCATACATATAATTAACTAATTATTTTGCGCTCAAATGTCACGCAAAAACTTAATCACTTTATGAATCAGGTTTTGGGTTAAGCTTATATGTATGTACATCAGGGCACCTACCAAACACATATGCATTTATAAATTTGTTCCAATTCATAAGTGAGATTAAATTTCAGTTCAATCCAGGTATAGAAAATACTTGGATCGAAATCTAAATATGGATTCTATTCGATTTCTCAATATTATATTCTTGTGGTCGGGGTTATTAGTTTATCAAAAAAAATTGTTAAAAAGACTTTTAGGAATTAGAATAAGGATAACACCATAGAGAAATATATTTACCAAACACCCTCAAATTATATTTGAGGTGAACTCTATCAAATTCGTGGTGAACTCTCTCAAATTCGCTATCGGTGAATACATGTGAGTGGTGCAAAAAAAATCAACATGGGGGATTGGGCTAAAAAGAAACTTATGGAATTTGTATGACCTGTCAAAAATGAGAGTTCCACAATTTCGATTTCAAAAACAAAACATTCAATTTGAGATTCTACAAGTAAGTTTTTGTTAATTATTTTGTTTTGTCTAAATATTAAGTTTATTTCTTTTCAGATCAAAAACCTTAATAATCAAGAGCTACAAGTGTATTTAATTGGAAAAACAATAGATCACAAACCAGAAGTTATCAATGAGAATTATTTTACTCGGAGTTCAAGGAGTTTCGTTCAAAAAAAGAATATCGTAAACAAAAGAATATTGAAGTTATTTTGTTTCTAGCTATGTGGTACCCGTGGCATGATGGTAAATGCGTTGGACTGTCATGCTAGAGGTCTTGGGTTCGATCCCTGCCTATGCCATCTAAAGTCTTTTCACGGGTACTGCCTCTTCCGAGGAATTGACAAATTCTCCAAGAGTAACTATTGTCATGAAAAAGTGCTTTCTCAAAATTAGCCGTTCGGAGTCGGCATATAAACTGTAGGTCCCCTCCATTTCTGACAACATTACTCGCACACAGGACTGGTTGAGAGTTGTAAGTCACTAGGCCTTGGTTCTCAACGGACTGTCGCGCCACCCAATTTATTTTTATTTATAGCTATGGATTATACCAATAATATACTTGACTAGGGCTATGGTCGGTGCAGGCATTGACGTTAGAGTTGTCACCGTCGCTACAATTAGTCAGATGCTTGTAATTCAACCAGCAGCAAAGACCTCACCAGAGCTACGAATTCAATTCCATATTAGCGAACATCCTCAGCTATGCTATCGACTTTGTGAGATTCAAGTCAATGTTACAAGTGGCAACTCAGGCAACCAAGCATTACCTCATCATACTTGAGAACATAGTAAAACAGATCAATTTGTCAATCCTCGGTGGTGCTGCCTTGAAAAACTGACTGTAGATTAAATCAACGATTTTTCATATCATGGTTAAGGGCTTGCATACACTACAATCTTTCGGCTATCGAAAGTTGGCTGAAGAAGTGCTTTGCATTGCACAGATGGTGACACATAACGTGAATGTGCTACTGCTATCAAACGCTGCAATGGATTCAACTCGTATTTGTTCAAATTGACTTGGCTATAAATGGCCAGGGAAAATGTCAACGAGTAGAGAGATTCCTCAACTTCTTAGCCACTCTGGACATGTATATGCCTCTCGACGAATAAAGCATGTTACATAGGTTTCATAGTGAAGCTTTCTAGTCTTCTGCAATATCGATATCTTCGCTGTAATCGGCCCTTCTCATTCTTAAATCGGGTCCGGCTACAAATGAGGACATAAGAAACCATTGGAGTAGAGCTATTTGATTGCCAGGAACAAAATCTTGTTGACAAGTGCTATTTTAACTAAAAAAAACAAAACAATATTTATATATTGAGTTTAAAATTTATGTAATGAACAAGCTTACCTTGAACTTGGACCTCTTCGTGGCCGACAATTTTTCGCTCCGGAATAGACGTGTTGGCGTTGTAACTTCCTCTAGGGAATTCCACTTCCTCTGTTGCAACATTCTATATGATTTCTTCTTAATCTGAGGAGTATACTAAGTACAAAGTCATTACATATTTTGTTTAAATAATAAATTAATATTTTGGATTTAAATTGTTTTACCTTCATTTGCTTTATTGGGTTTGAATTTTATTTTGTTTACATTTTGTTGAGTTGTCAAAATTCTCACCTCGTTGTTAATCTGTCAAAACTGAGCCGATCCCAAATTGGGCCATGTTCTTATTACAGTTCTAGGGCACGCCTATACTTTCTGCATTATTTTTTCTGTTTTTAGCGAAACTTTCCATAAAAATAATGGAATTTGTATGCTAAAAGCAAACCCCATTAGTCGGTTCTCTTGGTAGATATATTTATCTATGGATAACACCTAGACACTAATGCCAACTTAAACACTTGGTGGCGATACTGAACGGATTTCACCACTGCGGTAAGACTGTTGGGATGGTGACTCCTCCGCCTGCAAAAATATTGATCAGTACCAGATAGCAAGTCTATTATCCAAAAATTACAATTAATTTAAATCGATAACTTAGAACGGTGAAAAGTTAAGTCTGTATGTCTAGTACAACTTTTTTTATAAAATGTTTCTAAATTTTTTAAAGAAACAATTATAAAAGCTATCTCTACCATGTCAGAGTGGGATAATAACTCTAACCCCAACAAGCAGAATTTGCTCCATAATGAAAACCATCCAATGAAGGACCTCCTGGTGGTTTTCAAACTGGGGGCAGACAAAGTCTCTTCAATAAAACTGGTAGACTGATTATTTCTCATTCATGGAAAGAATCGATATTAATGCAAAAGGTGGATTAAAAGAGTCAGAAGGAGATTCCGCTGTTTTCCCCCTACTTAAAATTACACCTGACAAGTAGGATACATGAAAAAGCATACGCAATCGTTGAAAAATGTCACTTCAGAACAATAGCAGAATGCCATCTGGGCCCTTGGATTTGTTGGTTTTGAAGTCTTTAAGAAATCTGTCTACTACAATGGTGCGAAAAAAAATTGGTCTTACCAAATTGTTTACGCTCTCAAATAGAAGCGGAATCACAACACTCTTTGGAATCTTGTACGAGTATGTATCAAATAAAGAAAACTGTTTATATATGAAAACAATAACATTCTATGTCGATTCAAGCTTATATGGAGTTTTTGTTATTTGAAGTGTCATTTTTGAAACAGAAAACTAAGAAACTAAGGCCATGACTTGCATTTTTTATCGCACAATTAATGTATTGTAAGGAAATTAATGTCCGCCAGGTTTGTTCAGACCTCACCATTTGTTTTGAGGTGTCTTTGATGACTACACGAAGATTTTTCAGAGTTATCGGTGTTATGCATTATTGGGCAGTTTATTTTACATTTCAACTTTCATTATTCGCTCCATGTTGCGGTTTGTGGTAAAGCAAATAAAAACAATGTGACATAAATACAAGCATTGAGTCATGGAGAAATATACTTACTCAAGAGAACTGATCGGTGTTTCAGGCAGGCCTGTAACACAATAAATTCGATCTGAGGTGAACTCTCAAATCTCGTTTCGGTGAATACATGTGAGTGGTGGAAAAGAGCAAAATGTCAGATTGGACTACAAGAACAAATCATGGCTTTTGTGTGATTTGTCAAAAATGACAGTTCCACAATTTCGACTTTGGAAAGCAAAATATTCAATTTGAAATTTTTAAAGTAAGTATTTGGAAATTATTTTGTTTTGATTGAATATTTAACAGAATTTATTTCTTTTCAGATCAGAAACTTTTACAATAAAAGAAACAAGTGCAATTCATTGAATAAACGATTGACCAGTTCCCTTTTTAATATCAAAAAGAGAACAAAACAATGAGACTTCGATTCGGAGTTCAAGTAGGTACGTTTGAAAAAGAATAATTTATTTTTATTTGTTTCAAATATGGATTACTCTAATTGCATACTTCACTAGTGCCAATCTGGTATTCTAGGGCACAGAAAGCGGATACTCTCAAGAAATTAAAGAAGCATGATAATCTTTGCACTGAATACGGATTACATTAACTTCATTTGAACGCGATTTTTTCCTAAAGGATAAAATGTGTGTCCATAAAAATTTGTAAATGCGAAACCATCCTTACTACATTGAATTCTTAGCTAACAAAAACCGACTTTAGTGTTTAGTGTTTTCATCTTCCCCCAAGAAATCTGAAAGCTTTGCTCAAAACAAGGGCTCTAATTTAAAGGTGAATTAATTTAATATTATATCGATTTTTGTCCAAGCTGATCTCGACAAGAACTTCATTCGCCTTATACAGAGCTCCAAAATAATACTGGCATGGCCTGTGTGGAGGTCAATATCTTTAACGTCAAGAACACATCAAATGGAACCCAGCCGTCTTAATTCCTTCGCTTCAAAAAATGCTAGGTTGGTATCACAGAAGTAATACTCATTTTGGCGGATGATACCACTTCTTCTATTTCAGCATCCTTCATGTTTTTTTATTTTTCTGAGAATCAAATTATGTGTAAATATATTAAATATTTGTTGTTAAATAAATTCATATTTTTGATTTGAAAATTCTCTCTTGTTTTTGTTTTCTTTGAGTGACTCACCTGTCATTCTGATTTGCCTACAAGCTACAACGTCAATTTTCACGCACCCTTAAGTCTAACATCAATTCCCCACAGCTAAAGTTGATTCACCACCCTCTATAGTCAATTCACCACAAAAATAAAGTAGAGTGATGAGGAATTCTTTAGGCTAAGCACCAAGGGGCTACGGCGACATTAGCAATTGCATTTTTTGTTAAGAGTACGGTAACTCAGGCTACAAGGTTTGATGACGGATTTGTATAGAACAGTTAAAAACAACCATTTTTTTAGTATCGGTAGGGCCAATTTAAAAAAATATGTACGTTAAATGGAAAAAAAAAATAATAATACTAACAACTAAGTTTTATAAATATTTTTAAAGCCAACACTATGCAAATTAAAATAGTCTGTTGGGATATTGTGTTTTTAAAAAATAACAACATTTTTGCTGTAAACTGTCATCAAATATGGTTAAACAAAGAACTTATAGCTTTTTAACATGAATCACTCATTAAGAAAACAACATGTTCCTACGTGATTATATTGAAATGTAACATAATATTTAATATCAAATTTTATAATCGAGATGGTCGTGCTAATTGCTTATTATTATATTTTGGTTCATATTTTACAAAATTGCGGTGTTTTTTTAGATTTAAATGATTAAAAAAGAGTTCCGATTCATTTTAAATTATGCATTCCAAAAATTATCTTTTTTGAATGTTATAATAATTCTTTTTTTCTCGAATATAAAAACGATGACTATTACCTAAAAGTTTTTTGATAATTATAAAACATTGACTAAGTTTTAACAATTTCACTTTAACAACACACATAACATAATTGTTTATTTCATCGAGGTGAGTTTGAAAACGTCAACAAAAATTCCGATTCCTTTAATCTCAAGTAGCATTTTGAAACATTTATATAGGAAAAAAAAATTTCATATAAATCTTCTCGCCTGAGAGTAAAATCAATTTGTCGCACTACATCGTTGGATACCGAGGGATTCGTAAGGGGTTTGTGATTCACAACACTTTGTCGCTTATTCATTTGGGTAAAAGATATTTTATCGTCATTATCAATCCAGAAAATCACCTTCATGCAGTACATTTGCTGCTTCATCTTCCACTTCAGCTGGTCACAACAATACAAGTCCAACATGATTCAAGTGCCAATGTTTGTATTTTCCTATCAAAAATGTTTTAAATTGCAAATATTGGAATTCATTTTGGCATTTGACAGCTAAATTCAAATCTAAAGTTCTCTCCACAGCAATTTATTAAAACAAAAAAAAGCATCTGCCAAACAAGAGTGTTGGAGAGTAAAACGTCCGAAAGATTACGGTCCTTATATGTTGTGTATATGCCACGCAAGGAACATTTTACCTTCACATGTCAACAATTATTTATTTCTGTTTAATTTTTTCTTGTTCTCTCTTCTGTAATCCACCGCGTAATACCAATATTATGCTAGCATATTATACGTATACATACTTTCGCACATTTAGTTCTCAACAGCTGATCTGTTACCAGCTGCCAAATCTGGTTAGTAGCAAAAACACACTAGAGTGTTTTTGGTTAGTAGCCTAGGTTTGCCATCTCAATGAATGTATTATTGGTTTATATAAATAGGTAATACTATTCTATAGGTTAGATACATGTGTAAAGTATTTCTGATACAAAAATGAAACCTGAATTACCAATTCCGATTTATTTACAGAAAGGAAGAAATACAGACTGATATAATAAGATTGTTAGAAGTTGTAGCATTCATTACAATTTGAAATAATTATAAACAAAAAAGAGAAATCCTAGCAGGGTACATTAAATCAATTTTCGAAGTATGGACGAAATCCGGGACATAAGACAATTATTTCAAAGTGCTAAAGAACAAAACAAATATGTGGCCGTCGCAGCTCCAATGGTGCGCTATAGCAAGTAAATTACTAAGACGATAATAATTGAAGTGTTTTATAATCTTATGGTTGATATTTTAGACTGGAATTCCGACGCCTGTTGCGTCAAAATAATGTAAAACTTTGTTTTACACCCATGATTATTTCAAAATCATTTAACCATAGTCAGGAAGCACGTTTAAGTGAATTTTCTACTAATAGAGGTAGGCTATGACTCGTCCCCTTAACGACTTTCAATTTTAAAGCAGTATATTTCCTAGATGATCACCCACTCATTGCACAGTTTGCAGCTAACAACTCCGTGGACATATTGGCTTCCAGTCAACTTGTTAGTCCTTTCATTGATGGAGTTGATTTAAACTGTGGTTGTCCTCAATCATGGGCTATAGCCAAAGGCTATGGATGTGCTCTTTTGCGCAAGCCAGAATTAATCGAAGATATTGTAAAGACACTACGCAGAAATTTCCCAACTGCCTTTAGTGTATCGGTTAAATTGCGTCTTCTCCAGGGAGAAGCGGGATCAACTATTGATCTATGCCGTCAGCTGGAGAAGTGTGGAGCTTCGTTTTTGGTTATTCATGGTCGAACGCAATGGCAAAAAACTTCACATCCAGTTGACGTTAACGCTATGGCCGAGATAAAAAAATCCATCCAAATTCCTCTTGTTGTTAATGGCAACGTTTCGACGTCACAGGCGGCTGAAGAAATATATGAACAAACCAATGCCGATGGGGTTATGGCAGCGAGAGGACTCTTGGCAAATCCGTCCCTTTTTACGGGTGCTCAACAGACAACAGTTGAATGCCTACAGCAGTGGCTCGACATTGGATATGCTGCAAAGGATGACCTGTCCTTTCAATGCTTCCATCACCATTTGACTTTTATGTGGGGCAAGCGGATGCGCCGACGAAGTCGTGTGATCTTTAACAATTTCTCTACAAAACAAGATATTTTTACATTTTTCGATGAACAACATGGTATTCGCCCTAGGGAAATTATTGATTGGATCCCAAATTCACCGTGCCAATATCCTGAAAATATTGTCGCAAAATATTATCCACAAAAACCCCAACCAATTTTGAATTCGAACAGCAATGGAAAGTTTTTTTCTGCCTTTCAAGACGAAATTCTCGATACAGAAAGTGAAGCAAATGAAAATGATCTGTTTTTTCAGAGTGGATCAATTTTCGATTTGTGATTCCGAAAATATAGTCCAATCTATATAAGTTATTACTTATTACAAACAGAAAAGAAAGAAAAACAAATTCATAAAGGATCGTATGGCTATAAACTAAAAAATAAAAAGAAAATAGTAACAAAAATTTCACTAAACACATAATATCCCTGTATTCCTCATAATATAAAGATTTACGACACGGCCTCCGAAAAGATAACTGATGTTTTAATAAAGAAAAAGTGTTTAGTTCTGTGCACTTTTCCTTAAAGCAGATATATTATCTGTTGTATAAAAATGTAAGAACAAACAGTAAATACATATTTTGTTTATTTGCGCATGGGAATAATACAGTGAACTCTGTGTGTAGTACTAAATTTTATTATTTTTTGAGATTTCAATACATTTTTGAGATACCGGAACTGCTATTGTGAGCTTCCTCCGTGTACTTGGTTAGTTTTTTTGTTGATCATTTCGGTAATCTGTTTTATTATTGTTTGCCAGCAAAGAAAGTCAACTAGATTGATTGCTAGGTTTTTTGTTCCGAAAGTGGATTTAATTTCTTATTTACAGTGTAAAGCATTCGAAACGAAAAAAACTACTTTGAACTTCTCACTTATGCGGATTAGTTTTTTCAAATCTATGATATGAACATGAAAATAATAAGGAAAACATGATGAAATATTGAAATATTTTAAACGTAATATAATTTATATTTAAATTTAACGGATTGGTTCTTTGGAGAGTTAATTCAACCACAATGAGACATTGGATTTTGTATTCTCATTACAATTGAGGTAATAATTTATTATCGTAGAAAACTAAAAGAAAGAGAACGAACTCTTTAAGTAGGGATTCTAGAAAATATAGGTTATCTAAAACCGAGGAGCAGCGACTTAACATCTTAGTAATAGACTTTTTTTTGGATATGTCTATCTAAGTCAATTACATAACAATTATTGACTGAATATTCTGATGTTATTGAATAAAACTTCAGCATCTGTTAAAAAATTAACGTCATTAATTTTGAACTTGAACTTTTACCTCACTATCTTTTAAAAGAGGATAAAAAGTTATGTTCTGTATTGTAACGAAAAAGGCTTTATTTCTCTTCTAATATGACATGGAACTCTTAAACAAAATTGTACAGAAATAAATTACACAAAGTCTTAAAACCGATCATCTGCCATTTTGACATAAATGGACTTCAATTGATAATTAGGAATATTTTAATTGGCTAACATTCCAGTCAATTTTGCAATAAGGTTGTCTTAATTGGAAGGTTATTCTTTGGCAGCTGGCCAATGAGATCGTAGAAACTTGCCTTACCTTCAAGTCTCTTATGTCGCCTGATCCTGACCATTTTTACTTTCAAAATTTTATTGGAGCGCTAGTTAAACTTTTTTACTTAAATGTACATATAACGCAATCATATAAAGTTCCGTAACTGCCATCGCATTATACTTTTCTAAAAATTTGTATTACTTGTCAGCTTAAAGACACGTTTAACCATGTGCTAAATAGATTTTTAACAAAAACCGTTGAAATAAGGCTGCCGTATTAAGTTTTTGAAGTAGTTGTTAAAATCGATTCGATGTTATCATGATGGATGTTTCTAGGTTCCTATAATGTAAGTCAGTGGTTTGGAAAGAGATGACTGTAATTGCACCTGGTAAAACTGAGGTTTTCGGATCGCCACTGCGTTATGTCGCTACGCAGGTGGAAGTGCCGGATTTTCGACAACACAGAAGTCATCGTTCAAGGTGGCGTCTCCTGGATGTTTTCCTGTTGTCAGAAGTACGTCTCTGTTCTCTTTTGTCCTCTGAAGTTCAAGACAAGGAAGGTCATTCTGATCATTTCTACTAAAGATATTGATAATTTGCCAAAACATACTCGGGTCGCTAGAACTGACGGCCTGAATTTTCTTGTCCCAGTACAAAAATTATGTTTGATCGATAGTTTTCTTTGATCAGTTTTCTTACGTTTTTTATCGATGACTTCAATGTCCTAATCTCTTGATTGTTTGGGTCAAAGATTCTCAGGTATAAGCGTTTAAGCCTTGTCAGAAGTCTACTTTTGTGTCTAGTAGTAGTATATATTTATTTAGCATTAAATTTTCTTTTTGTAAACTCTTTTACAGTATTTATTAATAATTATCTTTTACAAAATAAATTATTGAGTGCTTAAATCTAGTTAAATTAGTTTCTAATTTAATATTATTAGGAAGCCAGTTAAAAATGTGAATTCCTTTATCAAATAACATGTTTTGTGTTCTATTATTTCTAAAAAACGGTATTCACTCCTTGTTATCAGTCTTCTTTGTAAATAAATAGGCATAACATTAATTTTTACTTTGAAAACAAATATTAAAGTATTCATTACAATTCTTTGCTTTTCATAAAGCCAGTTCAAGGTATTTAACATATAATTCATAGACGTATAACGATTACAACATAGGATTGCTCTCATCCCCTTATTTTGTATAATTTGTAATTTATTAAGCATTAAGTCAGACCCCAATAATAGTATTGTAGGGCAATGCTCAAAATGTGGCTGTATAATGGAGTTATATTTCTTGATCGCCATAGAAATACTATTCTTCGAAAAAAACCGTGTGTTGGCAATTTTTTTAGAAAGCATTTCAAAATGTTTTTTAAAATTTAAATTACAATCAATAACTATTCCTAAGTATTTGGTTCCTTGTACACATTAAAATTCACTTATTTTACAAAATATTTTATTTTCTGGCAATGACATTATTTCAGTTTTTTCTGTGTTTAATTTTAGTTTATTCATATTTAAATAATTTTGTATGTTATTAATATCCATTACCAATAGTTTTATACTGTTTGTTAAATCATTATCTTCAACGTAAAATAAACCATCAGCAATAGTTATCATTTATATAAATTACAAACAATAATGTACCCAAAATTGAACCTTGTGGCACTCCTTAGTCTGAATCTAATGCATCCGAACTTACCCCATTAAACTTTACAATTTTTTTTCTTCCTATTAGATATGACTTAAACCAATTAAACTCAGTTCTTCGTATTTCGTACCCATACAATTTTTTCTAATAAAATCAATCTATCCAACGTTTCAAATGCCCTTTTCAAGGTCGATAAATACTGCTGCAATTTTCTTCTTTTTATGTATCGTTTCATTCCAATCTGCTATGACATAGTTTAGAGCTGATTCACAAGAGTGTTTTCGTCTAAATCCAGATTGCTCCTCAATTATCAGATCATTTAGCTGTAGGTACTCTTCTAATTAAATTTGAACAATTTTTGCAGTATCTTTTCATACAGAGGAAGCATGTTTATAGGCCTATAGTCTTCGCATTTCTTTATGTTGGATATTTTTTAAACTGGGGTTATAACGGACGATTTCCAGGAGCTTGGAAATTTCCTATTTTCAAACGAATAATTTATTATTTTTAATAGAGTAGGGCCCACAATCGTAAAACTATCTTTTAACATTTGTTTGTTCATGAAATTGAAATCATTTTTATTAAGCATCATTTCAACTATTTTTAAGAGTTCTTCTATTGATTCCACTTTTTTAAATTTGAAACAATGTTCACTATTTAGCAAAAGGTTTGACCATGCAACTTTCGGTATTTGTTCATTTATTTCTATTACACTTTTAATAAAAAATTCATTAAATTTATTGGCAATTATTTTCTTATCACTTATTTTGTTCCCATTAAACTCAACAATTAGTTTTGTTACTAATTGTCCCAAAACTAAAGTTTTTAACGTTTTCCACATATTCCTTTGATCACTAGCCCCATTTAACTTATCTTTAAAGAATTTTCGCTCTGTTATTTGAAGATTTTTTTCGTAAGCATTTCTAATTATGTTATATTGTTGTGCAGTGCATCGGCAGTCGCGTTAAGATACAAGTTTGTAGTGTCTCGTTCCTTGTAATTTGGTATAGTTCTTTCCATGGTTCGTTGGATTGTCTCATTCGTTTGTTGTAAATGTCCGTCAATAGCGTTTTTTCAAATTTTTGTCGATTTTTGGGGATATGTTTCTAGACCGAAGTTCTCACGCTAAAGCATTGGTGATGCGCGGCCTTACTATAATTTTAAGAGTGCACCGGCACGTACTCCGCAAACTCGTTCGCAAGCCGTATTACTGTGGCAAGTCCGCAGTGGCCACTGTCGTACTCGATCGTCCGTAAACAGTTTTTCGGTAAAACAACGACAACAATAATGTCAATGGTTTGGCTATAGTTCTTTCGCCTATTAATTTCAAAGCTCTTTTTGGAATCTATCTATCTATAGGACTGTTAGAAAGGAAGATTGTAACCCAATGAAGCAGAGATTCAATAATACCATTTAGTATACTGTGCACATCTGCATGATTGAATTTGTCAAAACATAAAACAAAAAAGGGACTGGGATGTACCCACACTGACAACTTTTCATCGCGTCTGTCGAATAGCCCTGCTTACAATTTTAACAATTTTATTCAGACAATTTTTTTGTGTGGGATAAATAATTTTAGGTCAATATGATTGTGTTTTTTTTTTCTAATACTTGAGCCGAAAACAATTTATTATCAGTTTTTTTTTGTTATTTTTGTAGGTTTTCGTATTTTGTTACAAAAGTTCAGGTAATATGGAGAAACGAACAACAATTTTTACCAATTTTGCGTACTATTTTCTGTAGATTTTAATATTTTAAAATTTTGAAAAGATATTTCAGTAGAAAATAAATGTTTAGCTAGTCTTAGTTATGTTTTTACATATATGTTTTTTTTTTTTTGTACAAAAACTGTCAATTCGATTTTCCCAAAATTCTTTTGAATGTTGAAACCAATATTTTTTTAAAATTGGAATTAGTTTGAAGACGTTGCAATAAATTATTTTTGAGATAAAATAATTTTTTGTTCGTAAAATATTCGAGGTGAAAATTATTTTTATGATCTTTAAAAAAACGTTATTTGATTTTTGTTCAAAACTATATCAGTTTGGTATCACGTTACACTATTTAATAAAAGCAATGCATTCAACTCGGTAGCGTTATGTGTAGTGAGATGTTTTGGGATAACCAACATTTTTAAGTTGCTATGCTAAAAAAAATCACCCACTCAATTTTTTGAGAGTGCTTGTTGCATTTTTCTGTGTTATACATGCATGTATGTATAGTATATCTCTACTGTATTCCGAGGTATGGACGACAAAAAAAGATTCCCCAACGTACGGACGTACGAACCCACTGTCACACGCAAGCACAGACATCTCTCTAAAAATCTTTTATTTATACCCTACGGACCTTGAACCGTGGAGAAAAGTCAAAATTTTCAATTCGACAAATCGGAGTGATTACAATAACTTCCTATGATAAGTTAAAATGTCTAATTAAGCTGGTCAAAACACTTTTCTCACAACTAATATCGTGAGTTTTGATCGCGACACCCTTTACGAACATTTTATAAAATAAAAGCCACGTTCACTATTGTAAATATCCTTATAAAAAGCAGACAACGTTCCAAAAGGGTAATAACTAAAGCGGGGACCCATGCTTTTATGTAGTTCCATAATCTCTCGTGGGGTATTTTGGAAAGTAAAGTAAAAGATCAGGGTAGCTAAATATTAAAAATTAAATCTAGGTAACCCATTGGTAAATTTATCATTCTCGCTAACAACTTCGTTAAAATATTTGTCATTATTAAGTAACAGGTAAGGGTTCAAGATACTCCTTCTACGAATCCAATACATAAAAACTACCATTCCCTTAATAGCTATAAATCAAAAACGTAATGGTATAAAAAGGGCATTTTTGTATAAGAGCCAAACGAACAATGACGTTGCTCTTGCACCAAATTAAATTTATTATATTACCATTAAACATTTGTTTGAAATATGTACAACTTCATTTAAGGTATATTTTCATGGAAATTATTTATTTATTTATAAATATTGGCAATAAATTAAAATCTGTTGTTAACAATTTTTTTAAGAGCGCTAGCATCAAATTACTTTCAGCTCTAATATAAGGCGTAAAAACCGATATCTTATGTTTGATAGTTGTTTTATAATTTAAATGCAAAATACAAATTATATATTGTATGTATGTTTGATGTATTTATGGTTATATATGTATGTAATTAGATTTTTATTTCGTGTTTGAGAAGTAAATTATCTATGAATTCAATATTGTTTTTATTTTCGTCTTGAAGAAGTTGCAGGGTGTTATATTGCCGCTGTTTGCATGTCATCTACAAATCTATCATTCACAACCTTTTCAATCTGGGCCCCTGATTATTATCACCATGTGCAGCTCAAAGCCTAAAATTGTTTGAAATCGATTCAGCGGAATGTTGAACTGCGGCAATCACATTTTTTGGTGTGATTCAAAAGTATTTCAACTTGTTTAGCAACGTTGGGAAATTCTTAACATAATGTGCCGGATCCCTTCACAAACTTTCCGATACAAGATGGTCAGCAAGAATGGATGCAGTAAAACTATTTGCAAACCATGTCTTCGATCATTCTTTAAGCCAGAAATTTGACTATTGGCGTTGAACTTCGAAATCTTGACAAATTGATCTCTGATATAAACATTATTCGAAACGGATGGGATCAAATTTTATCTGAGTGCAAAGCAGTTGGTGAATTGTGGGAAGTTCAAGAATCGTTCCCATCGAACCGAAAAAGGCAATTAAAGAGACATTTTAGAGAAAAAGAGGAGCCGGAGAGCAAATTGAAACAAACGAAGAAATCAATTTCTTTCAAGCGAAACACCTATTACGTTATAGTTGATTCAATTATACCTGGAATTTCTCATCGGTTCGATACGATGAAAAACAGTACATTTTCATTTTCATGGCAGTTTTCAACAATGGACGAAATTGAGATTAAAAACTCCGCTACAAGTTTTATTCAAAAGTATAACTCGCATGTGTCTCAAAAGTTGAAAGAAGAAATAATTCATCTGAAACACCTTTATAAAGCCAATTTTGAAGCAGAACTTCCGCCATTGAGTTTGCTCAATGCTATTTATTCCCGAAACTTAGAGACGATTTTCCCCAACATTTGTGTTGCTCAATGTGTGTTTTCCACCATAGCTGTAACCGTAACTAGTGCCGAACGTTCATTTAGCGTCTTTGCCAGAACAAAGAATTACAAAGTAGGTAAAAGATCTTTATGCTAATTTATTTTTAATATTTAATCGACTGTGTTATCATTTACTAACATGTCGTTGGCAATATCGAATTAAATATATGATTCTATTTCAACTAAACTAGACGATACCCTTGATATTGATTTTGATTTGATGATAACCCCTTTTTTCGGTTGACTTTGCCAACAAAAAATTATTATTTCCGTTAATTTCAACCAATTTTATGCTATTCGTTATTGAAATTAGAACGTACCATATTAGTAGGCATGAACATTGAAAACAAAATGGTTTTCCGCTATTTTTCCGTCCTGGGCCCGGAATTCCTCTCGACCTGACCGTATGAAATTGGTTGCTTTATGCTGTGACATATTTTGAGGGAAAATTGCTTTCATTCTGTTGGGGTTAATTGCTTGGTAATGGTGTATATAATGAGACCACTCTGCGTGTCGAGAATTTTTGACTATTCATTATTATTGCATTAAGATCTTTTCTAGTCAAAGATTTAGATAAAAATGTTGGGAAGTTGTGAGCTAAATTCGCAGACTTATCAGTGAATTCGTTTCCTACAATATCAACATGACCAGGAGTCCACATGAGCTAGATTTTAGAAGGTGTTTTTGCGATCGTATCTCGGATTTTAGAAATTACGTTTTTTTAACTGCTTCTTAAATGGCTTGTGCTTCGGCTGGGAATATTGAAGCTGTATTGTAGGTTGGCGGATATATTCAGGTTCCAAGGTGGTGTGGAAGGCGTGTATTTAGTAAATCGTTTGAAGGGAATTTCAAAACTGTTTGCCATCTTTATTGTGGTATGTGTAGTTGACGTCTTTGTCGTTTGTGTTTTGCAGGCAGACCTCTTTGTCGATTATTGATCCAGTTTGAAAATGCATCGATATACTCGCAATATCATTAGTATTATTATTATTATTTTAAGCTTTTGTTTTTACATTTATTGACAACAACAATTTTAAAAGCTATATGATTTAAAACGTTAAGAGAAAGAAAGGAACGTTATTTTCAATTTCACCTTGTTTTTTTAATAATTTTATGAAAAACAAACTTTTTGCAACTCTTGTAAAAAAAAAATCATCAAAAAAGCATCATCAAAGTTAATGTAAATGTTCTAGTATATATAACTTCTTATCACCTCACATATGAACCAACCAATATATTTGAACAGAAAATTACACACATCCATATGCAATGTACAAGAGTAATCGGTTTTCAGTATCCCTCAGCAGCAGTTTTAAAGGAATGTAGTAGGCAGGTATCCTCACAATTTTTTTTCTTTGGTTTTCGGGAAATGCAGAATAACCCAATATCCAGTACCCATATCCAAACTGCCGATTCCTACCTCCAGTACCTAACTCCCACAATCAATTCTCTGTGGCATGGTTTAGTACGGATAAAGATTTAAGGACTCGTAACCATAACTCGTATGATAAGAGGACGGAAGGGCAACGGATATCTCCTGTTTCTGTAGTGCATGGCAATGCACAGTTTTACAAAATTCTATGTGCCTCTTGTACAATGCACGGCACATACTATATCTTACATACATACACGGATGTCTTTGTACAAAATAAAACAGTGAGTAGGTAGTTTAGGTAAAAAGAATTGATTTGAATACAAAGGCAGCCTTATATGTACATAGAGTTTTGCATACACTCTCTACCTAACCTGTATCTACTACCTATCTATCTACACCTCCCAATGTCTACTCGTTTGTATCGTGTTTAATATGGTATATAAAATATGTGCGTTTTTTGGATCACTTAAGCCTTATTTCGTACTCTTGGTTAATTAATGTTTGTTTTAAAAGGCTCAAATTCATTAACTTGTAAGAAGATGCCTAACCCACTAGGTCCACGTACAAGTGAACTTCGATCACTTGAAAGTACATTTTTGATACATACTTTTAAAAATGTACATATGTATTCAGGGAACTTCATGTACACATGTTTATATGTAGCATCTAACTAGGTATGCATATGGGGATAATATGTGTGTACCTACATACTTTCTTATATTCATACCAATCCCGTTCATATCTATTTCTCATTTTTGTACAATGTACTTTATATTTCATTTTTGTGCATAGGTTTATATGTTCCTTCTGATTAAGTTAAAAAAATCTGAATGAAAATGGCCTTATTTATACAAAAGTAAACACGTACGTTTGTGCTTTCTTAAATTCTAATCAATTACATTCCTCTAAATGTAATAGCATTTTTAAGCTTTTGTTTTTGAAAATAGTGAAATTTTATTTTTTCACGGGTCGAGATTGGTATTTAAGGTTTTGCGTTTCTAAATATGAAAGAATATATAGGCAAATTGTGGGTACAGGATTCAGGCGTTGCGTTCAAATTATGTTTATTATTTTAGCACCAAATGGACCTTGGAAGGCACATCCCTTTCATCAATGACAACATTTTATGAAATAAAAAAAATGTATTCAAATGTAAAAATACATTAAATGCACTCATGTATCAAAAGAGTCTACTACAAAATATTTTCTGTATTTTTAAATAAAAATTGTACCTGCGAAAATATCGGTTTGTTTTTGAGAAAATTCAATTTTTGATGTTACCCAAAACATTTGTATTAGGGCTACTGTTTTTTAAGTAAAAGTAACGCGAATCGGCTCTAAATCTTAATTTCCAGGTTTGAAGTTAAGTGACCCAATGCTTTAGGCTGTAGGAGCAGGACTGACAGGCAGATGAATGGAAATGGGGGACCCACTTTGTTCGACTTCTATATCATCGTAATGCCATGTTTGATTAAAATCTCGAGTTTGAAATTTTGTGCGAAGAAAAAACATAATATGGTTTCTATATATCTATATATGTCGGAAGTAAGAACTATTTAAAAAAGATTATTATTTTCATTAGTAACTTACTCATTCATTTTTATTTTCTTTTCGGGACGTTTAAATTTTAAATTTTTATGATTATAAATTTACAGATTTTTTTTTTAATTTTGTCCGTATCTTCATTCTTTTTGAATCCATGCGTTTATTAAAATTAATATAATTGATGTTTTTTCTTTGTCGTCAAACTACAAAAATGGTAGAAAATGCAAAATGAGCTAATTCATGGTCGAAAAATCTGGTCTTATGAAGTACCGACCCTTTTGACACGGTTTGTATGAGATAAACATATGTATATATTTTGTTAACTCTTGTCGAGCTTAATTATTGGCTAGTTGTATTAGCCATTAACTCGATGGACTAATCTGTCTTAGATCTCCTCGTTGACGAAGTTTCACAGGCAACATTGTTTTTGTTTCGAGAAAAAAAAATCGTTGGTCGTATATGAATAATTTCGGTTACATTTTAAGAATATATAAATAAAGAAAATTAAATAGTTTTCAAAATTAGGTTAGGCATACATCTTAACCTCGCACATATCCCAAATCCTTTAATGTAGGTACCCACGCAGGAGGTTGCATTTGCATACATACCTCACTGTTTTTGGTAAAAAAGTTGATCTTATTTCTCAAAATAATTTGGCCTTATTTAGCTTTTCAAAATTCAATATGGCAAAGTGCGGAAAGTCGGCGTTTGTAAAGTACAATACAATTTTGAAATTTTCTTCAGCGGTTGGCACGCGGGTTTCGGGGCGGTCTTTGTGGTTTGTTGCCGATGGTCACATTACAATGACACTTTTTATCATTTTTAACTATAGCTTGGACCTTAGAAGGCATAAGTGGTAACAGCTAAATATGGTTTATTCTTCATTATACATTCTATTTTAGGAGATTTTAAAGTTCTTTAAATTAATTGTATTGAGTTCTTTTTTACAAATCTTCAGTTTGTATAGGTTCTCAAAAACAATAAAGAACAACGAAAAATAAATACTCTACCGAACTTTCATAAAGCGAAATTAAATATTTCAAAGAATTTAATCATCACCAAAAATGCATTGCCCAGGGAATCACCCTTTAAAAATCAGCCTCTAAAAGGGCTATGAAAATAAATTTAAATTCAGTTTAAAAATGACCAATCAATTTGCTCTAAGCGAACATCTTCATAAAAATCATAAAATTTGTATGCTAATTTGTATGTTAAAGAGTTGAAAAATAGTTGTTTCCTAAATAATTGAACTCATTGTGCAATTTTTTAAATTCAACGGATATCATTTTTTGAATGAATTCACCTCACATTGCTTTCCCCCTAATTGTGTACAACTGAGACCAAAGCCCATAACAATAACATAGATTTCGGATTGTTTCCATGAGAAATGTTCAGGACAACTAATAAGTGCTTAGACTTGTAGGTGAAATCTTTTCAATGCAAATTGTAGGTCGAAAGATAACAACAATAAACCCCTTAAGTAATATAAGGGTTGAAATACTCTTGCTTAGCTTATCAGTGCGCACTCAAATGCCAAGCAGTTCGAATGGGCTCTACGTCGTGCCAGATTTTATGAAAATTGCATGTGCTTATATTGAATTTGTTTTAATTATTATAAAGCGCATTTTATATTTCAGAATAATGCAAATGTAAGTAGCGCTACTGATTTTCCTCTCCCCTTTTGAAGCAATACACAAAAAGTGAATTACACCCTTAGTTTTTGGACAAAATACTAAAATACAGTGCCGTTTTAATAGTTTATTGTAATATTGAAATGTTGATAATAATTGCTCAAGAAATTCTAATAAACATGACCAATATTTTGTATTGATATTTATAAGCACCTTGATCATTAAGATAAAAATTCAACTGACCAGTTATCACCAGGAGTATACGATACGTACAATAACTTTCAAAAATAATAAACCATCAAACGCATATAATTTCAAAGTTAAATAAAAAAGCTTTCATGTACTCGTATTTACAAATTTAAGTTCAAGAGACTAAGCTTTTGATTCAAATTTTTACCGCCATACAACATCCCTTAGGAGTAGGCGCACTGCTCGTCCTCTAGGAATCAATAATGTACCACATCTCAATTTTGTTCACCATAAGACCACAGCATACTGATTATTTTCACCATTAGTATACTCTTCCACTTCAACCCCAACCGGGCAGAGGCAGAGAGCTCCACAAAAAATACTCCCCACTACATGAAGAATGATTGTTGAAAACCACAACAGCATCCGCATACCATTTAGCAACAACAAATCAGTTTAGGGACTTTATTGTTATTTCCGGGACGAGACCTTACTTGGCACGCGCTCTTCGTGCATCCGCATTTACTTCTTGTTTCGCAACAAGAGTAAGCAGCCGGGAACGGAACCGACCAAAAAGTTTAGTTAATCAGAAATAGCCTTCAACAAAGGATGGAATCGCACGCTTCTCGTATATCAATAAATTTTAGTTAATGTATTACGTTTTCTCATAATTTTGTTTTTATCGTGCCGATGTTGATATGTATTAGATTATTTCAAGTTTATTTCATGTTATGAATTAAAATCCTTAAACTGAACGAAACATTAGATGTGAAATTTGAAGATTTATGTGTGATTCTGATGACTACTAATAAATTTGCCGTGAAGTATTTAAAAATGCCATGTCGTGTCGTGAAAATTAATAAGACTGGTCATATCTCTTGACTACCTACAGCCTGACTGCATTCAGCTAGCTAAAATAAATAGTCTTTATATTCAAAATAAAGTCAAATCTCTCTTTTTATTAACATCACATTTCATTGTGGGACTCAAAATATGGATTTCACTTTTCATTCATATTTAAATTATTCCAACTCTTGGTAAGAAATTTTACAGCATTTAAACAAAAAATATTTATACAACTAGGCAGTTATGTCAGTTTTTATGATACGTAAAACATAAACGTAACCTAAATAAAGATAGATCGGATTTATACTATGGATGATCTTTATTTATCTGCGACTACTAACAAATATTAAATTATTTGAGTTTAAACAAATCTATTTGATTTGATTCTGCATTTTATTTTGCAAACGAGTATTTGTATTATGAATAAAAAGTTAAATCTGAATTTGTATGATAAATGGATCGTGCAAGGTGTCGAGTTTGAGTAACTTGAAAAATGAATTCAGAATTAAAAGAATTGAATTTCACTTGATTTTAAGTGTTCACCGTGTCATAAGTTTAATTGAAATTACTCTACTTTATCAACTTCACATAAGAAGTTATTTTAATCGGTCCGATTTCTCAAATTGAAATGTTTGACATTTCTCGACGTTTTGAAGGTCCCTAGAGTCTAAATAAAAGACTGTGGACGCACGTTCGTAGAGTTTGTTTCGTCGTCCATAGCTTAAGAATCAGTATCGACTTCAAATAAATTTTGTGATACAGATATTAATACAGAAAGATTCAGAAAAGACTCTCAAAAGAATTGAGTGGGTGTTTTTTTTTTTAATTTAAACATTTTGGCTAACCCAAAATATCTCACGAACCAATAACTCTAGCGTCTTAAATTAAATTTTATATTATGTAGTGTAACGTGATACGAAACAAGTATATTTTTGGAAAAAAAATTCAATCAACAGTTTCTTTATAAATAAAATATCTTTTCAAAAATTTGGGATATGGGCTTAAAATTAATTGTATCTTTTTAAAAATATTGTTTTAACATTCAGTAAAATGTTTAGAAAAACTTAATTAACAGTTTTTTTTACCAAAAATAAAAAACCTTACAAAAATAATATATAAAAATTTACTTTTGACTCAAATATCTTTTCAAAATTTAAAAATATTGGTTTTAAATTAATTTTATCTCATAGAAAGTAATTTTTTCGTTAATTTTTACAAAAAATATTACGTAACTTACTTAGTTAAGATGGCGCTACAGTCCTGTGTGAACTATAGGGCCTCACCCAACAAACTTCTCGATCTAGCTCGGTCCCTAACTAGATGTCTCCAGTTTCGCGCTCCAAGTTGGGTGAGGTCACTTTCCACTGATCCTGATGAAATAGTACGTAAATGGTATTAACATTGGTAAAAATTGGGTTTCGACTGAAAATTTCGTCAGCAAAAATAGATTTTGGAATAAGACTATTGCATCATATGCAAAAATTGTTGATAATTTTTATTTTTTTAGAATAATTCAAATGACAACTTTTTTTATCAAAACACGAAAACCTAAAAACCTTTTTAGCAAGTCAAATCGTCAGACGGGATGAGAAGTTATCAGTGTGGGTTGCATCCCAGCCTCTTTTTTTGTAATAAATTGACTTATAAATTAATTTAATTTAAAAATATTTGTTAATTGAATTCACTCATTAAGTTCTCAACGAAGTTTTCAGCCATTTGTTTTCCTTGACATTCTCGACACAAATTTCCATCGATATGTGAATCAATCCGAAGTCAAATGTACATACGTATGTATATTTTGACTGAACCAATTACCACAAGTAAACAATTTTGAAAAACTAAATTTTGCTTACTGACACTGTTTTTAAGATTTTTTTGATTTGTGAAATAGTATTTCAAAAAATTAAACCAATTATTGAAAACGCTTCTCTTGGTCAAATAATATAAAAACAACAAAAACAGTTCAATTAATAATTTGTAAGTGTCTGTTTAAAAAATCTAAAAGGACCAATTTTATAATTTGAATCCCTTTGTTTAACACTTCTTATGGTACGGAATTGCGGTTTTCAAAAAAATGTCGGTATTTAGTCTTCGATTTTATCTGAACAGAAAACTTAAGCTAAAGAAGAGCATGTACTTGTAAAGTAAACAGGCTTTTTGTTTTAATGTCAAAGAAACGTTTGATTTCTGTAGGCTCAGTGGCAGAGTTCAAAATATTTTAACATTTTTAAAGACTCAAGGATTTGTATGCTGTAAAGAGGTTATAGAGCCAACCTGACTAAGGAAAACCGGAATTAGTTCAAACATGCTAGAAAGACCTGTAATGGTCATATTCGACGAACCAAATTTAAGCAGGATCAGAAATGAAGGCAAAAAATAATACAATGACCAAAGGTAGTCAAATTTTGTTATCGTTTGTAAAAAACGTAGGAAACACCACGTCATTCTCGATTCCAACACTCGTCCACAATGACACTCCCTATGTAAGCTTGATTGATAAAGCCAATTTGCTTGAAGCACAGTTTGCTGTTAATTTGACGCTACCGGAGAGTGTCATGAGTCCTCCTGTTCTTGAGAGCGTATACGATTCTATGGGATGAATATTCTTTCGCACTCGTGCAATTGCAAGAGTACTAAAAGACCTTGACATACACAAATCCGCTGGCCCTGATAGTATCGCCCCAATTGTTCTGAAGAGGTGTTCTTCAACGCTGGCAAAATCACTGCGTAAACTACTCTACAGGTCTCTTTCCCAGCGGCTGGAAAATAGCATCTGTCCAGGCTGTTCCTAAAAAGGGCGAATCCTTCTCTTCCTCCAACTATCGTCCAATAGCGCTAACGTCTGATAAATATCAGCTTAAGAAATATCTTGAGGAACAGAAGCTGCTTAATGACCGGCAATAAGGCTTTCGTAGCAATTCCACTAGTGATCTCATGGTTTATCTCACCGAACAGTGGAACAAATCTTTACATAATTTTGGAGGTTATTGCACTGGCATCAAGCTCTCTTATCGAAAATGCGTGCTTTTGGTATTGATCAATCTCTTCTTCGTTGTGTTAGAAACTATACCTTTCAAACCGTTTAATACAAGTTGTATTGGATGGTTTCACGTCTGAAATTCATAAAATAAATGTTGGTATCCCCCAGGGCTACTCTTTTGTCTTGCCAATTCTAATCCATTAAACTGTTTAGCCGACGACAGTACTCTCAGCTTTTCATATTCGTTTCTAGATTCACATCCATATCCTTCGGATGTGGAACTTCAACGGCAGTCTATGATAAGCTCATTTTATTTTGATCTTGACTGCATTGTTCAATGGGCAATAAAACGATTCCAGGAACGTTCATTAGTTTACCCTTGACTCAATTTCGGGCGTCCTGTCAAGCATAGAGATTCTTTCTTGAATCGCACGCCGAAAATGTGGCATTCTTTGGACAATTCTGTTTTTCCCTCGCATTTTGATGTTCAGAACTTTAAGACCAATGTGCACCGGTATCTCCTCTTAAATCCTTCCCTAGTTTCCTTATGTAGTGACTTAAGTTTTTTGACTGGTACTGCCCCTTGGAAGGGATTGGTTTATCCTGCAGGGGTAATTTTGTTCAGGAAAAGTGCTTTCTCAAATTAGTCGTTCAAATTCGGCATAAAAAATATAGATTCCCTTTATCCCAAAAACTACTAGCACACAGGAATGGTCGAGAGTTGAAGGTAGGAACTGTTGCGCCACCCAAATTTATTTTTTAAATAGACGTTTTGGAATAAGAAAGACAAGGAACCAATCATCTCGTCTTGTGGCCTTTGCAATGAGACTTCTTGACAGTGTAACCTTCTTCTTTTTAAAATTATAAGTAAGGGTAAGTAAGGTTAGTTATTTGATTATCAACTGTTCATTGCAAATTTAATTTTGTATAGCCTAAATTATTTTTTGTCAAAATGTGTGCATAATCGTATTATTATAAACTTCCCATAGGAAGTTAGTGTAAATGCCTGAG
Organism: Eupeodes corollae; assembly: GCF_945859685.1. Classification (NCBI taxonomy): domain Eukaryota; kingdom Metazoa; phylum Arthropoda; class Insecta; order Diptera; family Syrphidae; genus Eupeodes; species Eupeodes corollae. The sequence goes on from NC_079150.1 coordinate 6,513,463, forward strand.
TGTGCGTGTGTAGTGTGTACGTACAATCCGTTGATACCTAGTGATTACAAGTCTCAACCATTCCTTTGTGTGAGTACTTTTGTCAGGAGATGTCCCACATCTCCAAAACAATTTTATGCAACGGTGAAAATGGGTTGGTCAAAATTTATTTTTAACTTTAAAATATTTTTAAAAATTAAGCATATTGGCTTCAAACTAATTTCATCTTATAAAAAATGTAGTTTTCAACATTCAGTAAAATGTTGGGAAAGATCGAAAACTCTTTGTTAATTTTTTAGGAAAAATCAAATGACAATGATATACAAAAAATAGGAAAACCAACAAAAAACTGATAGGAAACGGTTTTCGAATTAAGTATTAGGAGAACAAAGAAAAATATTAATTTTAACTTATTAATCGCACATAAAATATTGTAATGAATATTTTGTTAAAGTCTTAAGCAAGATACATCGACGGACAGGATGAGAAGTTATCAATATTGGTCGCCCCCATCCACTTTATATTTTTTATTTTTGTACTAGCCACTAATTAATTGGTGGTATCTAGGATTTATATGATATACAATTTGTTTGTATTTAATTTACTTGTCAATAAATAATGTAATCATAATAAAATGTTTATATTTTGAACATAGTTTTTGTTGTTACTATATGTTTTCAGGTCCTTCGAAGTGTCCTCAATTACATGCAATTTGAAAAGCGCATATTAGTAAAGTGAAAGTTTTTTTCGAAGAAATGTGATCAACAACGCACGCTTATTAATTGCTACCTTTCATTTACTAATTCGTATAGAAATGGTTCTTAGCATATGCATAAAAAGTCAATTCATATATTGTACATGAAAGGTTCGGATCGAATGCAGGCATTGATGAATTTCTCGTTAAGTTAAAAAACAAGCGTCAATAAGTTAGAAGGCCTTTTTTGAATGAATGAACTGTTGACTGTCGGCAAAGATTTTAAGTAAATAAAATCTCCTAAACGTTTACTGTCACTGTCTCTGTCTTAATCAACTAAACAAAAATGCTTCAAACTAAAAACTCAAATCCTGGATCAGAAACAGCAGTAGCTGTTCTAAAAACTAAATCATCAATCATGCAACCGATATCGCAGCTGAATTTACGCTTCGTTCTGATTTGTGTTGCTATCCTGTACATTATTCCTGAAAAAGGTAAGTGATTTTTATATTTCAGGATCAGAATCTATATGCTATAGCCTTTTCTCATTATTTGCTTTTGGAATTTTTGTGTGAAATAAATAAATAACAGGTGTTTAACCTGTCATCAGGTTTAATAGTTGCGTAGGGAATAAGGGTTTATTAAGGCTCTATTCTAAAAACTTTAAGCAACTTTTCTGAGCGAGCTTAGTTTAATCAACGTTTGACGGAAAATCTTTTCTTGAGTCAATATATTTTATTTATAAGCTGCTTAAATGCATTCCCATCTAAGAATTTCAAAATCATTGAAATAAAAATCGAAATTTATGGCTCTCGAGGACTTAAAATTAGGTAAATATTATTATAAGTACACGAATTTAAGAAATTGTTTATGGCTTCCTGTGTGAAAAACCCTTTCTGAATGCATTAAATTCGAAAAAAAGACTTTGTATTGGTGTGTATTTGACAATTACAAAATTTTATGACAGAAGGTTGATGAAAATGACGTATAACAGAGCCCGATAGAGATAGAGACTAAAAATGTAAAATTTTAGATATAAAAAAACAGCTCTAACGATTTTTAAATACAAATTTAAATTAAGGTTTCTTTGAGGAATAAAATGGCGATAAGATTAAAATTAAACATTTTTTGCAGGTACATTTTTAAATCTTTAAATACAGGAAATATTTGTAAACAGGCTTTTTGTGCATTTAGCGTAATACAACCACCTCTAACAATTTTGTAGCTTCTTCGTAGTATACAATTAATTTGGCATTAATGTGTCCTCAAATCAATATTGAAACGTATAACAAAAAATCTCGTTTTTAAAGAAAAATCAAAAGCACTTAATTCAAATGTTTAAACAACAAATATACATAGGTAATGAAAATGATTTTATTTTGTATTAATTGTAACCATAAAGCATTTCAGTAAAAAAAAAACTTAGCACATTGTTCTTGAGATGTGTTACAACGAGAAATATATATTATAACAACAAGCATCAGTGAGCGCAGTTAGTAGGCAGATGGGGGACCGCATCGAAACCTACCGAGTATTGTTGTCATGTGTCCCTTCAGTCTGTTGTTCTTTCTCTTCTGTCTTGTATTAAGGTCTTGTGTTGTTATCACCTTATATAGTCTAGTCGCTCAAGGTGCAGCGTTCTCTACTCTTTACATTTACATATGTATGTAATGTAATGTTATATTATTACAAGCAAATTCAATTAATTTACGGGATTCAAAATTTAAAATAACTTGATCATAAATAAATGACTTTGTAAGCCGTTAAACAACGTAATTGTAAAAATTTTGGAACATTCCCATTTTAAAAACTATTTTCACTTTAGAAAAATTGGACAGATTGTCAGCATTCTGGTCTGTCATTTTTTCAATTGGTGTATTTTTAAAAAATATTTACAACTCGGACAGCAAAAAACAGAACGAATTTAGTTGTGACCTTTGTATATAAATTCTATCTTAAGTAGTAGTTTGAAAGTAGTTTGAAAGTTTTTTTTTATAGAAAAGTTGAGTTAAAAATATGCCAAAAGTAATGTCGCCGTAGCCACAAGTACAATAGGTTTTATTTACAAAGGCTGTGACAATTTTATTGCAACAAACTTAAAACTATTTTAAAACAGAGATGTTTTTGAAACTCAATTATAACAAACATGGGGAGAGTACGATAACTCAGGCAACAACGTTTGATCACGGATTTGTATAGAACAGTTAGAAACAAGCATTTTTACTATTGGAGCAGGGAGTCTATCTATGAGAAAAAAAAATAATGGTAATACTAACAACTTATAGTTCATACATTTTTTTAAAGCCAACACTTTTGTCTGTTAGCTTGTTCTTAAATCAAGTCAAAACTATGCTACCAACATTTGGGTAAAAAAAAGTTTAAAAAGGTAATTTTTCAAAATTTTTACGATTATCTACTATTGTTTTTTTTTTTACAATCCATAGCTCTTATTTATTTTTTTTATCAAAAACTGAAAACTAGATGATTTTATGTCTCTAGTTCTTGAGAGAATTGAAAATTACCAACAAACATATTTCAATTAAAGTATTTTTTCCTTGTTTAACCATTAAAGTAGCCTTATTTTGATAGTGATAATCAAATTGATTAAGATATACCTAGGATAAATAAATTCTTCTTAAATCCAGCGTATTTAAATGCAAAAGAAACTTTGCATGCACCCCACCTAGCACCCACAACTAATATAGTGAGCCCATACAGACCCCACTGTTGCATACACCCAAACTCGCACACAACTCACTGTGACATACACCCAACTCTCACCTACCATTATTACTATCAAAATAAGACCTCTCAAGCAAAAAAATTATTAAATTAAAATAGTAGTTGTGGTTATTTTCAATTTTCTACAAAACTAAAAGACCAAAAATCATCTAGTTTTCAGTTTTTGATTAAAAATGAATAAGAGCAAAAAATTATTAAACAAAAATATTTATAACCTTATGGTTTTAAAATATTGAAATTTAATCTTTTTATATCTTTTTTGAGTTTAAACTTAAATTTTTTCATAAACTATGCATATTTTTGACTTGATTTTAAAACTGGCTAATAGAACAGAATGTTGGTTTTAAAAAAACGTATAACACTTAATTATAAGTATTACCGTTATTTTTAAACATTTTTGTTCCATTTTAAGTAATATTTTTTTAAATTGCCCCTCCCAATTAAACAGGGGATAAATACCTCTCATAGTAAGAAAGTGCTTGGTTTTAACTGTTCTAAAAAATCCCTTATAATATCTTGTCGCATTACTTATCGTATTCTTTCCACAAACTTTAACTTTATAAAAACATAGATGTTATAAAGATGTTCAAATGGTAGACATGTGCATTCAAGAGGATACAAGCGTCCACAGGTTTTTCTCAAAACCCACCTCTGTCTATCAACTCCTACTCTCACCTCCCGCAATGAACTTCGTGGGCCTAGTACCTCAATTGTTTACTGTTGACAACCCAAGCAAACGAAACAAGGACAACGAACCTCAGATCTTTACGTGGAATGTTAACAGACTACGTGCAGCCGAACAATTAGCGGAAGCCCTAAACTGCTGCCAGGCAGATATTACCGCCATCCAAGAAGTGCGATGGGATGGACCGGGCAAACGCAAACTAAAAGACTGCTATGCATTACTACGGCGACTGCTACCGAAAACAAAGACAGCGTCTATTTGGGTGTGGATTTGTTGTTGGAACTAGACTCAGGCAAAAAGTCTTGAGTTTCAACAGTGTGAGTAAGCGCATCACGAGAATCCACATCAAGGCTAAATTCGCCCACATTAGCCTAATATACGCTCATGCCCCAACAGAGGAGAAAGATTAAGACACCAAAGACACTGCGAGCAACAATCGCTGCCATTTCTTCAGTATTGTATCGCAATTCACGATTCAATTCAGTGATACATTTCGATTTGGTGAATGCATACCGAAATGACTGAGTGGTAAGTTGGCAATGATAATGCAAAGATCCTCAATAGCAATCAATGCTTCATTGTACAAAGCGTCACTATATAATATACTATCGTAAGATCGTTGCACCGTGTACGATCTTGATGAAATTAAACAAAAGCACTTAGGAATATAAAAATAGATAAAAACCTATTCTCAGACCTACGAAAAGTATATGTACAATTTCATTGAAATTGGTTAAACCGTTTCGGAGGAGAATGTCATCTAACACTGTGACAGGAGAATTTTATATATTAGCCTAGCAGACCCGACAAACTTCGTCCTGTCATAAAGATTTGTAATGTGGCAGTTTTTTTATATTGCGTATTTTACATTCGTGGCTAAGAATTCTCCTGAACATAACCGTCACCCTGGTGATAAGACGTATTGAAAAAAAATAATCAAATGAAACATGTATAAGGATTTAAATGTAAGTAATCGTTTTATTGTTAATCATGTAAATCATAATTATTAACAGAAATCAGTTTTATTAACATTGTAGTGTTTTGTGATAAACAACGTTTTTTATTTGATTGCTTGGCTTCCAACAGGGGAACAGGCAGCATACAATTGACCATGTAAGAAACATGGGTTTTCTTGATTATACCACATACACTTAATGATTGCCCCTAGGACTTGTTTATGGTCATAGCAAAAGCAAGCCGCACTGGAAACTGTAGTCGTTTAAACATAAATGGTACATTATTAGTCAGAATAATTGAGATGCGCGGTATAAGAACATATTCTCCTTTGTACCTTCCTTTGAGTATAGTTGCTTCTATCAGGTTGTTTAGTAATTTATTAATCGCTAACTGTGTACTGTTTTCAAAAACGCGGTTGGTTGATATTTCGCAACATTATAACTATTGATCCAACCTTTAATAGAAGATTTTGAGGTGGCAATCCTGGCAAATCCAGCGAGTTCAAAACTTCCGGTAAATAGTTGACTACATCATCTTGGTTCGTGGCCTAATCAACTGATTTATATATCTTCGATTCGCCAGTAATTTGTACTTGAATTTTGAAATTTAATTCATTTACATCTATGTTTTTTGCAGCCAATATAGCTCGTTCCCTCAACCAATCATGGCTTCTGTAATTTTGAGAAACATCTGGAAGCAACTTCTAACTAAGTTCATCTTTTGATTGCGTTAACTGACAACATTTTTGAGGAAATTTAATGCAGCCAGTCAAGATGTCTATAGGAAATTTGCCATTACCAATGTCAATGAGTTGTTTAGAGAATACGTTTCCAGATTGGTCAATTGGCGTTAATCGTGGAATCACTGGCAATTTTTGATGAACATCTTAAATTAAAACATTCATCATTGCTGGGATGTACTGAATAAATTCGACCAATCGTATCGGTGGAATATACATTAATGGTATCCTGGAACTGCTTTTCCTTGTTTTTTTGAATCTCCTAGAGGATTGATTCCAGGTATAATATTTGTATTCATTTCAGAATGTACCTAGCTGAAATGCTTGTGCGAAATCATCGTTTTGGCATGTCTCAAAAAAACTGGTTAAGGTAGTGAATGGTGGCTGAGCAGCTATTTGTACTGCGTTCTGTGCTATAACTATAAATACACTCTTTGTCCATTTTCTAAATGTACAGCTAAGTGAGAAACAGAAGGGTGTCTCTTATGAATTGGAAAAGAAAATATTCGCCAAACTGCTAACATAGCGGCCCATTTGGTATAACTTCTTCATTGGAATTCTTTGCGCCAATTCCAATCACAGCCTTCTCTCTTTGGATACATATTTGCAAATGTACAGCAATTAAGTTAAATTGACTACGTTTTCGTTTTAGTTAGAAAACATTTGTATTGGAAAAGGAAAACGATTGTTTTAATGGTTTATCCGGCAATTATTTGAATTTTTCGCGCCGTAAAAACCATCTTCGAACTTAAACGAACATTAAAAAAAAAAGAATTGGCCAAAATGGTAAAGGCGTTATGCGCTTACCAACACATTTTGCGATTCATTTTATATACATATTTATATAAGATAATAAGTTTAATTGCGACATCTTATTTGCTAAAAACTTTGTAATATACTCATTTTTTACGAACTTGAATAAAAATATTAATACGTACATTTTAAATTAAATTGCTTTCTATTGATTTTTGCATTACACCAACTATGCAACTGTACGTAAATGTTGATCAATTGTGTTCAGTTCTTCAACAACAAATCCCAAACCAGGAAATTTGTATAACAGCTTTAACATTTCCGTCTTCGTTTGTAAATAATAATTGAATTTTAATAAGGGGGTACGGTAGTTATAAATCAGTCATGAAGGTCACCATGTTTTTTTACAAATAGCATGGTAGTGCCCATGTGTGATGTTCGCCTTTAATAGTTTACAACATATTTTATCTAAGAAACTAGGCCGGGTCACCTATGTAGATTCTTATATAAACTAGCCGTGTCACCTTGTTTCTTATATAAACAAATAGAGATTGATTTTTTTTTTTGAAAATTTATCACAAAATGAGATCATTTCGTACATCAATTTTTACTAATTTTGCGTACTATTTTGTGCAGATTTTATTTTTTGGGAAAAAATTAATTGTTTGATTTTAATAAGAAAGTTACTGAATGTCGAAGACGTGCGCACAAACATATTTTCGAATTATTTAGATTCTAAGGTGTCAAGATATGTCAAAATTTTAATTTCGAAAATAAGTTGGGAAGTTGAAAAGAAAACTACTTCCCATTTAAGAACCATGTTTTGTTTTTTACCAAAACCGATATATTTAAAATGACACATCGATATCATAGATGTCTTACGCATGAAATATATAACAACATAAAATAAAACACCAGAAGAATGACGATTTAAAAAAAAAATTAATGGGGGCATGATGCATCGAGGTTTTAGTGTTTTGAGACCCTGAGTATGATCGAGACTTAAAAAAAAATTCAAGTTAATGAGTTTATGGTATGAGTTATAAAATAAGAAATAAAATATTCTGAACACATCTTATATGAAAGTTTGTTTTGTTAAACTCTTCCTAAAAATGGTGTGTTTTTGAAAGTTGGTTAAAATGAGAACTAAAAGCAAAGAGTATATAACCTAAAGACCTGGTCCATTTGGGGCTAAAATAATAACAGTAATTTTAATGCATCCCCTGAATCCAGTTCAACATTCACCTATATTCTTTCATATTTAGAAACGCAAAATCTTTAATAAAAAATTAAGTTTAAATATTTTCAATAACAAAAGCTCAATAATGCTATAACACTAAGAGGAATTTTATGGATTAGAATTAAAGAAATGTAAAACAGTAAATATTAGAGCACAAACGTTGTACATCTTTATTTTTGTATAACTAAGGCCATTTTCGTTCATAACTTAAAGCAGATTTTTTCACAACTACATATGTGGGAATGAACATACGAGTATAACCCTATGATCAAAAATGAAAAAAAAAATAGTACAACAACAAGGAATAGGACATACAACAAGGATTTGTATGAATATAAAAAAGTATGTAGATACACAGATATTATCCACTGTATACCTAGGTAGATACTATATACATGAGTACATGAAGTTCTCTAAATATACATATAATATCTAGATTTAGATTTCTACAAGTTCAAAAATTGACTTTCAAGTGATTGAATTCCACTTGTACGTGGGCCTAGTGAGTAGATGCCTAACAACTTAATGAATTTGAGCCCCCTAAAACAAACATTCATTATCCAAGAGTACAAAAATAAGGCATAAGTGATCCAAAAAACGCATAGGTATTAGATACCAGTAAAACACGATACAAACGTGTAGGCTTTAGTAGATGTAGACAGAAAGATAGTAGATAGAGGTTAGGTAAAGAGTGTATGCAAAACTTTCGGTACTACACATAAAGTTGCCTTTGTATTCAAATCAATTCTTTTTACCTAAACTACTCACTGTTTTATTTTGTACAAAGACATCCGTGTATGCATGTTAGATATATAGCTATGTAGAGTGCATTGTACAAGGCACATAGAATTTTGTAAAACTGTGCATTGCCATGCACTACAGAAACAGGAGATATCCGTTGCCCTTCCGTCCTCTTATCATACGAGTTATGGTTACGAGTCCTTAAATCTTTATCCGTACTAAACCATGCCACAGAGAATTGATTGTGGGAGTTAGGTACTGGAGGTAGGAATCGGCAGTTGGGATATGGGTACTGGATATTGGGTTCTTCTGCATTTCCCGAAAACCAAAGAAAAAAAATTGTGAGGATACCTGCCTACTACATTCCTTCAAAACTGCTGCTGAAGGATCCTGAAAACCGATTACTCTTGTAGATGTAATGCTATATGCATTGTATATGGATGTGTGTTATTTTCTGTTCAAATATATTGGTTGGTTCATATGTGAGGTGATTAGAAGTTATATATACTAGAACATTTATATTAACTTTGATGATGCTTTTTTTGATGATTTTTTTACAAGAGTTGCAAAAAGTTTTTCTTTCATAAAATTATTAAAAAACAAGGTGAAATTGAAAACAACGTGCTTTTCTTTCTCTTAACGCTTTAAATCATATAGCTTTTAAAATTGTTGCTGTCAATAAATGTAACAACAAGAAGAGACAACAAAAGCTTAAAATAATAATAATAATACTAATAATATTTCGAGCATTTCCATGCATTTTCAAACTGGATTAATAATCGACAAAGATGTTGCCCTGGCTGCAAAACACAAACGACAAAGACGTCAGCTATACATACCACAATAAAGATGGCAAACAGTATTGAAATTCCCTTCAAACGATTTATTAAATACACGCCTTCCACACCACCTTGGAACCTACTATACACCTGCATGATTTTCACAATGAATATACCAGCAATACAAGTTATAAAACGATGTTTCACCAAATATTCAATGACCTTACATCTAAATTTTTGACATTTCCTTACACTGATCGTTTAAAAACTCCCGTTAGTACATCCTTTGCAATAACATCGCATGATAGAACAGCTATCTTTCAAGGCATCCTTCCAAATACAGCTTCAGTATTCCCATAAATCTATTATAATTGCTAAAATCCGAGATACGATCGCAAAAACACGTTCTAAAATCAAGCTCATGTGGACTCCTGGTCATGTTGTTATTGAAGGAAACGAATTCAATGATAAGTCTGCGAATTTAGCTCACAACTCCCCAACATTTGTATCTGAATCTTTTACTAGAAAAGGTCTTAATGCAATAATAATGAATAAAGTCAGAATTCTCAACACGCAGAGTGGTCTCGTTATATACACCATTACCAAGCAATTAATCCCAACAGAATAAAACCAATTTTCCCTCACAATACGTAAAAGCTTAAAACAAACAATTTCATACGGATACGGCTGCGTATTGGGCATATCCATATTACTCATCAACACCTTTTAAAAAAAGAGCCACCCCCGATATGCCCCAAATGCAACAACGTCATCGTCATCTATTGGACTCATGCTATCTTTTTGAAAATCCTCAAGGGACCAACCAGCTTCAATATAACACCCTTCAACTTCTTCAAGATGAAAATAAAAACAATATTGAATTCATAGATAAATTATTTCTCAAACACGAAATAAAAATCTAATTACATACATATATAACCATAAATACATCAAACATACATACAATATATTATTTGTATTATGTATTTATATTATATATTATAAAACAACTATCAAACATAAGAAATCGGTTTTTACTCTCTTTATAATGGCTGAAAGTAATTTGATGCAAGCGCTCTTAAAAAAATTAAAAAATTGTTAACAATAGATTTTAATTTATTGTCATTATTTATAAATAAATAATTTCCATGAAATGTACCTTAAATGAAGTTGGCATTAAATGTCAATATATTATTTATCAATATGAGTAGAGAATGTCACCAGAATCAACCAAATTAAATATGATACAAATTTCAAACAAATGTTTAATATTGATTTAAGAATGTTAATTTGGTGCAAGAGCGAATGGAAAATGTTTACAGTTCTCGACGTTTCAAGGTCCCTAGAAAATAATTAAACGATTTTTAGAGAGATGCCTTTGCGTGCGTGTGTATCTACCTTAAAATTTTTTTAAGAAAAGTTGGTAAAACTTGATTTTCGACTCAAATTTCTTTTCAAAAATTAAAAGTATTAGCTTCGAACTAATTTCATCTTATACGAAATATTGTTTTTAACATTTGATAACATTTTGAAAAAAATTGAATTGACAGTTTCTTGATAAACAATAAAAACCTATAAAAGCATTACTAATAGTTTTTCTTTGAAAAAAAAATTGAGAAAAATCGAAATCGACGGTTTTTTTTTAACAAAAAAAAAACCTATTATCTCACGAAAATATTGTTTTCGACATTCGGCGAATTTTTATAAAAATCCAACCGTCCGTTTTTTCAATAAAAAAAATCTACCAAAAATAGTATCCAAATTTGGTAAAAATTGATGTTCGGTTCTTGATGTCTCATGAACAATAGAAGGTATTGACTTCAAATTAACTTAATTCATCCAATTTGTATTTGTTTATATTAGAAATAAATTATTTTTAGAAAATTGGTAAAAATTGGGTTTCGACTAAAAATCTCGTTAGCAAAAAAATATTTCATTATATTCAAAATATTGTTAGTAATTTTCAAATGATTAAAAAGAATTTTACTCACAATTTTTTTTAACAAAACACGAAAACCTACAAACTTTTAAGCAAGACAAATCGACAGACGGAATGGGAAATTATCAGTGATGGTCGCATCTCAGCCTCTTTTTTCTAGTCAAAACTGTTTAAGAATTGTTTGGTAGATATATCGTATAAGAAAATGCATGTTAATTTTGTTAATATAATACAAATAAAGATAAAGCATAGCAGATTAGACATTATGTACTCTGATTTTGTCAATACAGATAGCGATAAACACAGTATGCGAAATGTTCACAAATTACAACATCTAGATAAAATTACCGCAATTTTGATCACCCCATATACAAGATTTAAACACTCCAAGGGTTAAACTGTCAAAGATAAAATCATTAACATCATCACTTATTCGTTCGTTTGTTTCTTCTTCCTTTCAAAAATAACACACACACACACAATATAGCAGTGGAAAAAGACGTTGAAAGTCTATACGGCTTGATATTTCGGTGTACGGTAAAAATGCTACACAGAACACGACACCCGCTGATTAATTATTTGCGAGAATCCTTGAGGGCTGCTGCTTTCAATGTTTTTATTTTTTCATCTTTTTCCATGGTTGGAGTTAAGTTTTATACGAGTACACATGCTTTCATTCGTAGATGTTCTACAGAAATACGTATGAAAAGAATGTTTGCGATGAAGACTGGTTGCCACTTTAATCATTTGTGTCAATTTTTTGGTTTTGTGATTGGTCATATTTAAATAATTGTTATTCCATTTTGCAATAACTATAAGCAATAGAGTTCAAAAAATACCCTTTTTAAGGATTCTTCCACAGTGCTTTGCTAGGTGATGTGATATAAACCCAAGTGAAAGTTAGGTTTTCAAAATTACCTCTATGCATAAAATAACGTTGAATACAAAATATATTGTATTACGATTTTATTGTAAGTAGTTATTTGTACGTGTTTTTTGTTTTTAATTTCTAAAAGAACTTATGACAGTTCATTTGAATTGTAATACGGAATTAAATATTTTCAAATACACTACAAAATAACTATCTTTGGGATGGAATTTCAAATGTTTTAGCTACGATTGTGTAGAACATTTTAAAGTTTTTGGAAACATTAACAGTCATTGACTTCTACAGTTCTTCAAAATTTTCACTTCACTGTTGCATAGTAAATAGCATTTATTGACAGATCATTAAAGTATTGAAAATTGAGTTCTTACAATCTATAATCTATGTAACATATTATTGTGTTTACAATTTTTCGGAATTACGTTCGACCATTTTGAACGAACATAATATTTCTGAGTGGCAACCGGGAATGAAAATCTTTGCATCTTCCTTATTGCTCATCACTGCCATCCTTACTCCTTATACCCATACTCATTTATTGTTTATAACATCTCATAATCAAGTAGGTATTCCGAGTTTAAAGCCTACCGACTAAAAACACCCTTCAAAGGGTGCTCGGAATTGCAGGGAAAAAATGCATAAAAAAGGTATAAATTCACATACGGTGCAAGTTGCACGGATCCTAACTTACTTGACTAATATGAAAATTAATCTGTTTCCAGTCCACATAGTTATCGGAAGTATATTTCGTTGGAATGTGTGTGTGTAGCATTGGCAAGCAGAACTCATTAGTTAACTGTATCTGTATGTATGCCCGAAAACACGCCAAACATTTGTGTTGGAGTTCACATCTTTTCATCGACTTTACAAATACAACAATGTAAACAATTGGCTGGGATTAGGAGGGTTATAAGTACAAAAGATTTAAAACCTTCATATATTGCTTTTTTGGAAGTAGGCATTGTAAACAACTCTCCTATGCGACCCATCGAACCACACAAGACCAAAAAAGAAAACAAATCAAAAACATGAGACGGACGACGATCGACCGGTGTCGCGGTGGTAAAATTTTCTATTTGACTTTTCTCTTCTCCCAGAAGAGTTTTTTTTTCGTCAACAACCTGATAGGTCCTTATTAGTATGGCTTCAGACCAGGAAAGTCCACTATCGACCAAATATTTACACTATGGCAGATCTTGGAAAAAAATCCCAGGAACTTCAAATCGATATATCGATTTTAAAGCCGTGTATGAAAGCATCTAGAGTTAAGAGCTCTACAGAGCAATGTCTAGCTTTGGCATCATTGTCAAACTTATACGTTTGTGCAGAATGACGATGGAGATTGCATGCTGCTCTATGAAGGTCAGAAAAGACCTCACCGACAGAGTAAAGAGCAGAGAAAGACCGCGACTCAGGTTGCGCACTCAGGTGGGTAAAGTCTCCTAGCTGGCTGGAGACGCTTGTTGGTTGAGGCCCAGGTCCACCCCGGATTGTAGCGCCACGTTAAGTAAGTAAGTGATGGTTTTTGGCTATATAATAAAATATCATAAAATAAATTTCAAAAGAAAAAATTTAGACATGCGAAACAAAAACAAGTGTCAACGAAACGAAAGTGAAATTATTGCTCAAGCACAGACCAACAAATAAATAATAAAATAATTAGCTATAATATATCAGGATTGAGTAATAAATCTGTACTCGTAAACTTTTTTAAATTTATAAACAATCATGATTTCGTTTTTTTATATGAAACATTTATAGTTGAAGAAAATGATTTAGTTTATTTTGAGTTTATATGAATTCCATATCAAATACGCGAGGAAGAGCTAAAGGGGGATGATATTTCGGCTTCGAAAAATATCTATCTAATATAAATTGCGAATTTATAGTGAAAGTTGAAGTTAATATATTAGAAATTAAAATGGGGGCATGATGATTAATTCCATCATATATAAATTGTAATCACTGAGATCGAGATTTCAATGTATTCAATAGTTTTATAGAGAATAATAATAGGGATGAAGTAATGATAATCGGGGACTTCAACGCGAGGATAGCAATTAATGATGGAAAGGAAAACAGATTTGCGGGAAAAATAAGGAATTCGAAAGACACTACTGTCAATACACGAGGAACTAAATTGTTAAATGTTTGTGATGCTTTTGGGTTTTTGAGTCTGATAAGCGTGGAGAGTACATCTTTTTAGGCCAGCAAGGTTGTTCAGTGCTTGACTACTTTCTACTTGTCATTAGTAGTTGAATTCCAACTAACTTAATAGAGCAAGACAATATAACGGTTTTAAGGCTGTCACCAACATTAAATTTTAAAGAAGACAGTATCGATGCAACCTGGAACGGAATCTCCCAACGGTGACTAAATACGCGACATTGAAACAATCAAAAAACGTTCATGCCCAGAATCAAGAGAATACCAGGGAAAAATTCTTAAAATTAACGAAAAATGATTCCAAGTAGATTACGATAAAGCACGCAAAAATCATTCGGATGGTTAAAAGCTATTAGAAAATTCAGCAGCCATTTCTTCAAAAAAAATATATTGTAGCAAACGCAGAATTAAAAAAAATATGCAAGAAAAAAAAGGTTTGTGCAACCGAGGCTCTTAAACTACAAATTGCAAGGATTCCAAGGAATTCTGGATGGCGATTAATCAATTAAATGGAGCAAAACCAAAAATCAGTTTGAAACTAAATATCACTTTATGTTGCTTTTGAACCCAGAGAGTCTTACGCTTCCAATCCAATACGCTTAACCAACGATATTTTGGATAGTGTCATAACTCATGACGAAGTTAAAACCGTATTAGTGAAATTTAGGTTTTAGAAGTGGCTATTAGACTATCGACGACATTCTTGTTCACGACAAACTTCATAGGTTCTTCATTAAAAGATGCTTTCGTTCATCGGAAAACACCCCAAACTATATGAGCTCAATTGAGACAGGACTATTACCGCTTTTCAAAACTATTAAATGTCATGTTGATTATATCAAAAATGCCAAATGAAAGACTCCCAAAAATTCTGTCATTTAAAACAATTGAGAAGAAAAATCTGTGGTATAAGAAGCTAGAAGACCATGTTGCCTACTATAGAAAATACTTTCAATAATAGTTGATGAAAATGGTAAATAATGCAATGAAGACCTCCGGAATCTTATTGCAAATTTAGATGAAAAACCGAAAATCGACGCTATTTATGAAGCAACATCCTCGGTGCATAGCTCAAATAAATTGCCTTTAAAAATAGTTCGATTAATAGAGATACGAAATAGTTTACAAACAAGATGGATGAGAGTAAGAGACTGTGGCTTGCTCTCTGAGGTTCAAATAATTAATTCACTAATAAAAGAGTTGATTAACACTCACAGCAATAATTCGTGGAACCAAAAGCTTCAAAGTCTGCAATAGGCAACTGCACCGTTCTGGAATATTACAAAAATCATTAAAAAGAAGCAAACTAATATTCTTACTCTCAGGAGTAACCACACTATTAAAGTATCGAACTTAAAAAAAGCCAATGTTTTTACTCCAGTCACTCAAACCTTAATAACTCGATAGGTTATCTTCAGTAAGAAATTATTGTTGAAGAATCTCTTATGTATATTTAAAATAGCATTAGTGAACATGGAATTATTTCCAAAAAAGATATTCCTGATGTTTTTATAAATTGAAATGCAAGAAAAAAAATCTCCCAAAGAGTGGAGTTAGGTTTTTGGAGCAAATATTTAATAGTTGTTTAAAAATTATTTATTTTAATTCGACATGGAAAAAGCAAAATTATTTCTCTATTAAAACCAAAAATACTCCATTTACTAAGATGGGGATCTGGTCGTGTCCTTGGTACAATAATGTACCTACAGGAATGGTTTATACCCTCCTCTAATCCTTAAAGTGTGAGTAAGAACGTTGCATTCACAATTTTTAATAAAAATCAAAAAAACTTATAAGACCACAACGAAGTGAGTTTCAATGTTTGTATTCTCTTTGCTATTTGAGGGATTTAAAAAATTGGAATTTTTTTTGACGTTTTCTAATGAAAAAATAAACAGTTATGTTATGTGAAATTTTGAGGTGATGTCACACTTTAATTTTTTTTTATTTGAAAAACTTAACTTGTAGTGAAATTATTAAAACTTGGTCAATGGTTTGTAATTACCAAAATTCTTTTATGAAATAGTCATCGTTTTTAAATTCGAAAAAAAAAGAATTGGTATAACATTCAAAAAATATTTTTTAACGTATGATTTTACCTGGATTAGAACTCTTTATATTGCATTTAAATAAAAATAAGAAACATTTTTCTTAATATATCTCAAGTTTTCTTTACATAAAAGAAAAGAATATTGAAAAGTGTATTATACCTAAATACACAAAAATATAGTGAAGTTAAAAATTTACAATTTCGTGCCACTTTCAATCACAAAGTCTTTTAGCCAAAGTTTCCTTTGACTACATAAATACTCAAGCAAGGAAAAAAATAATTTAATTAAAATATGAATAATGAAAAAATATGAATAATGACTTCTAAAAACAATAGTAGATGATCTTAAAGTTTTAAAAATTACACTTTAAACCTTTTTTTTTACTTTTTTGCCCAAACTTTGAGTTCAAAACAATTTTTTTTTAAAAACTATGCAAACTAACTAATATCAAGTACCTCTTTCTTAATCTTGGCTACAAAAGTGGGTTCATTACCAATATTACTTATGAGTAGGTTAGTGCTTAGTAAGTAAATAAGGACTCACCTCTCTCATTTATATCAGAGCTACCCCATACCGTGTGATGGGCGTCAGCGTCCGAACCAATTAGGAGACCAACTTTTTTCGATTGCGCGTCCGCAATTGCCTTCCTCAAGGTGTCTCCTGGAATTGGGCTGTCGTGGCCAAGCCAGTAGGTGGCTTTATCCATTGTTAAGACAGTGGTGGTGGTGTCCTTGTTGCTGTAATTGGGGAGTAAAAATACGTTTAAGTCATTTTTTACTAACATACATGACCTTGGTTCACCTTTCTCCTATGCATACAATAGTTTATAGCCAGGAGTCCTGAGGCCTCTGATGATGGAGTTTGAGACCCACGGCTCCTGTATCAAGACGATGTCTTCCTTGTTCCTGTGCAATCCGAGTACCAGGTTGTTTGCGGCCATGATGGCGTGATGAAGATTAATCTGTACTAATCGCAGCATTGCTACTTTTAGTCAGATCAACCTCCACCACTGTTTTGTCGGCGTTTTCATCGTCTGAGGAGGACTGAAGTAGGTCTTCCTCACTCAGAGTGATGCCTAAGGTGGCGTCTTCAGTATCCATGTCGGAGTTGCTGTCGCCTATAGTATTAGCCTCCACGTCGGATGGCTCGTTTGGGGCTGTGGCTGTGGTCGATGGTTCCACTTGTGGTGTTGCATCGACTTCCATTATTGGTGGTAGTGAAGCGTTTCCTTCCGCTGAAGGGGCTTCTGTTGGGGGCGTGTTGAGCGAATCTTCGTCTTTTTTATATATACGAATCACGATTTCATAGAAACCATACCTAATCACGCCTTTCGTTGCAGCCAGTGGAGCCACTGATTCCCTCTTGATCAACACGAGAGCTGATCTATAGTGACCCACTGTCTCCTTCTCAACCTTTGGGACTTTCCAGTCGTGCGTAGGCAGGTTTGGCTTACTTGTTCTGATCAATTTCATGATCATATCTGGGCAGTTATGTAGAGCCGGGACCATTATACGTGCTCTTGGCTGGCAAGGAATATTCTCCCTTGCAACAACCTCGAGCTTGGCACTCGACCAGACTTCTGGCAAGCCATTGTCAGCAGCCCTGTATAGATCGGAAGATCTCTGATCACCACAGGCGATGAGTTTGATACGATTTTGGTACCATCCTGCATCGGCTGTGTCTGGGAGAGGCCTCGGATTCTCTTCGATGACAGATAAAAATCTGAAACCGAGATGAGCCTTGACGTCTGCCCAATGATCATGAGAGATGTTACCATCCACATGACTCCTGTCAATGACAGTGGCTATGATGTTGCCTTTGAGCGCGTCGCTGAAAGAAGGATCTTTATTGAAGGCTGTTGTGCTGTTGGAATGCACCTTCTGCCTTTTTGGTTCAGGTTTGACACCCTCGAAAGACCTATTGCGCTTTGACGTTGAGTCGCCGCGGGTCGGTTTAATATTTTTGCTAAGAAAGCCACTAGCCCACTCGCTGGCCGGCCCAGAGCTTTGTATGTCCGTGTGACACAGACGTGGGTCCACCTTCAGAATTAGTCGCTACCGATACCAATCGGGGTGTGCCCTCACCCTTCGAGTCAATTCCACATGTCGCAGATTTTGTCTCTCCGGATGGGGTGTCCCTTCTTGGAGTCGATTGCAACGTCATAGCAGGAGCGGGGAAGAGGTGGGGTTTGGATTTGCTGCCCTTGAATAGCCGAGCGTCACAGCTGTTCCACTGACAACCAGTTCACACCCTTGAGTTGGCTCGACAGCCTTTTCAGGAGATGTGACCTCATTGGCAGCCATGGCGCGATTTTTTTGTTTAATTATTGTTCTGTTTGATTTTTTCATTTTGTCCCCACGAGTAATGCGGAAAGACGGTCAGCCCTGGCAGAGACGCTTGCCGGGGTAAGGCAGAAATATAACGGACCTTGCCACAGCATCCGAAAGAGCAAAGAGCTCGTTAGTGGCTGGTTTATCCCCCAGCCTTCCATTCTTCGGTACGGTTTTCGTACAAAGTACGCTCACACCACCACTGAAATTAGGAACCTCTAAACTATGCTTAAATGGGTTTCCGAACGTTGCACTATTGAGGAGTTACAACAATTCAGCGACCCAACAGTTTCCAGAACAGTTTTGCTTTAGAGCTTTTTACAGTACAAATTAACAAAATGACCTAATATGTGAAAAATAACTTGAAGCTCTGGAAAAAGTACCGCTTTGGTACTTTTAGATATTGAAAAGCATTTGACTATGCCTGGCATAAAGGACTCTTACATACATTAAAAATATCAAATTTTTCTTTATAATTAATAAAAATTGTAAAGTCCTTCTTTTTCGCTATGCAGATTCAAGTTTCTCTGAACAATCAACTTTCCAATTTGTTTTATATAAATGCAGGCATACCACAAATGTCTGTTCTTGGGCCAATTTTATACATACTATATACATTCGATTTCCCGAATTTAAGATACTGTGAAAAGGGTATGTTTGTCTATGACACTTGCATTTACGTATCAGATTCACTTGGTTCCGTTATTGAAACCAAGCTGCAAAACAATGTAAATGTTATTAATTCATATTTTAATGATTGTTAAATAAAAATAAATGGTGATAAGAAAGTCTGAAAGTCACTTACCCAATAACAGCATCCATATCGATGGTAAAATAATTGAGTGGGGTGATTCCGCTAAGCGCCTTGGGGTATTTCTTGACTCAAAACTTACCTTTGGATTCCATGTACATCAAATGGTAAATATTTAAGGTTACAATAAAAACGCTTTATACATTCATAAAACGAAGATCCAAACTATGCATTGAAAATAAAATTCTTATATTTAAATCCATATTTCAAACAATTTTGTTTTATGGTTCCCCAGTATGGGGTAAATGTGCAAAAACAGATATAAAAATATTGCAAATAGCTCAAAACAAAGTTTTTAAAATGATGACCAACTTGCCTTGTCATTTCTCACTGCACAAACTGTATTCTGCTACAAATACTGAGCTAGTCCAAGATAGAATATCAAAGTTAAATGTAAAGTGTGTTCTTTCATGACAAACATCAGAAAATTTTTTAATTTCAAATCTCTATTTTGTTTAATTTCTTTAAAAAATAAAACTATACACAAAAAAACAATCAAGTGATTTTATAGATGAGTTTTTTTTAAATTAATAAAATACAGTAATCGTATTCGATTTTTATATAATAGTTTAGTTGCTTTGATTATTTATTCATTTTTTAGTGCATCTATTGATGTTATAATACATAATTGTTTACTTGTTTATTGAGTTGTTGACGAACGCATTTATGTATTTATTTTTTTGTTCATTTATGTATATACTTTTTATGTTTCTGTGTAATATTTTTATTTTATCAATTTATTTATTTACATATTTGTTTTTTATTTATTTATATATTATATTTATAAATGTATTTATTTATTTATTTAGTTTGCTTTCTAATATTGCCAAACGGTTCTCGTAATACAAAATATAGCTAAATGAAAAAAAGTAATAATAATAATGTTAAATGTACATACTATACTTATTAATAAATATCAATTAATTTGTTTCTATATTTCATATTTTATTTAATATTTCAAGATAACATGTTATTCATAACCTAATATATCCGTTTTTTTTTTGTCTGGCGAGATGATCTTCTTTGAATAACATTATTTTCGTTACAATTATTAGATTCATATCCTGATGTCTTAATTTCGTTATTAATTTCAGGTTCTTTTATGGATGGTAAACGATTTCCTTCACTATAAATATCAACATTATCATTATCATTATTGTTTTTTTGCTCTTAACCAGTATTCGAAAGTTTATTCTATATTTCGTTCGTATTCACGATCATCTAATAATATATTCTAAAACAGTGCTCCAATTTTTTCTTTGACTACACCGAAATGCCATTTTATACGTCTATTAAAGTACTATTGTACCGCTGGTCTATTTCTGGTTTTAAAGAGACGTTCACTTGGTGGCGTATGCACTTTACCTACCGCACTGACACTCTTGATTTAATGTCCCGTCCAAGCTCCATCATCGCGGGTGATTTTCCGGTAGAAGGGTGCACCATCTTCCTATAATCCTATAGGATATTACATAATTCTTTTTGAAAATCTGTGATGCTCTTTTCCTTGAGGCTTTTTAATTTCTGTTTAATAGTTTGGACACACCTTTCAGCCTGGCCATTTGTGGCTGGATGGTAAGGAGCCCCCAATTGTTGAATAATTCCATTATTTTTAAGAAAATTTTAAAATTGAAAATTGGTAAACTGGTTTAAAATATCTCTTCACGTTTTAATTGTAGAGTCCGTAGTTGTATTTGGGATAACATACACTTCCGGCCATTTGGTATACGCATCAACTAATACGACAAAATATTTACCAAGAAATAGTCTGGCAAAATTCACGTGAACACGTTGCAAGGGAGAATTAGGTGTTTCCCATGAGTGAAACGGGTATTTTATTGGGTTACATCTAACCATCTAACATTCAACGCAATTCTGTATCGTTTCCTCGACATCGCTATCAATTTTTCCCTACCAGCTATAGCTCCGAGCTAATGATTTGGTGCGAGTAGCCCTAAAATGTGTTGCTTGTAGCTCATTCAATACTCATTTTCTAAGACTTGGTGGTACCTATATAAACACGTAATCATCTCATAACACAGTTTTGCTGTAATGTGAATTCATCCTGGGCAATACCGAATATAAATTTTGATTCCACTGTTCGCCCAGTTTTAAGCCCTTGAAGTAAAATACTCATTGTCCTCGCATTAACAGTTGCTCTTCCTAATTCTTTAACGGTTAAGGGAAGCGTAGTAATTTGCCTAATTTCTAAAACATCTACCGCATATATTGCGTACTCTGCAGTATTTTTTATTGGCAACCTTTCGACTACCACGATTTCGTAGTCAAATGCTTGCAAATAAGCAGCATAATACTGTATTTTAGGAGCAGAAAGAGCTCGAATCCCTTTTTGGGGTAAACAAATTTGAGATATGGGTTTATTGTCCGTCGCCAAAATAAATTTACGCCCATTTACATGAAAGGGCATAGAAGGACCTTTATAAAAAATTGTAATCAAAAAAGCTGTTAAAAATGTTTAGGTCGTACTTCAATCACGACGACTTGATTCTAGAAAAGCTTCGATGAGAATGTCCCAATTCTCATCGTTTTACGTGGCCGTGGCCTTGCGGACGCGTGGGCTAGGGCGGTTACGGCGTGCCACGCAAAAAATTACTAAAGTTTTCAATCATTTTTTTTATTTGTAACAATTTATTAAAAAAAATAGAAAAGAACAAAATATTTTTACTAAATGTAAACTTGCAAAGTGTCTGCTACGGTTTCCCGGCAGCATGGACATTTGTAATTTAAAAAAAGGCCAGAAATTTTATTTTTGGCTTTCTTTCCAAATATTTTTGTTTGCCTTTTTTCCATTTCTGTAAATGGAAAAAACGCCAGAAAATTTTTAGAAAAAAATGCCTGAAATTCCGAAATTTGGCCAGAAAAATTTGGGATTTTTTCCTAGGAAAAAAAGCTAGAATTTTGTATGAAGAATTTTCTGGCGTTTTTTCCAAAAAAAAATCTGGCGTAATTTCCGGGAGCCTATAAGATGGTACTAAGGTTCTTGGAGAATCGTCCATAATAATTAATTAAACCAACATAAGCTTTATCCTGATCTAAAGGGTGTCCAAAAATTAACGCAAGATTTGAATTTGCCGCCATTTGTGCAGTGCAACCTTGAAAAAAAGCAATTTGACAGCTAACAGTATAGGGTTATTAAAAATGGAGAGTTACACGATAGAACAACGTGTCTTCATTATTAAAGATATTTTCAAAAATAGTGAAAGCTTGGCCGCTGCAGTTCGAAAATTTCATACAAAATATGGTCGGAATAGTGTTTTAACTTCGTCAACTGTGAAGAGATTAATTGAAAAATTCATGGAGACTGGATCCGTTGGAGACGCCAAACACACTGGTCGTCCAAAAACAAGCCGTTCAAATGTGAATGTCGAAGCAGTGCGTGAGAGTGTTGCCGACAATCCAGGAACCTCAATTCGACGTCGTGGACAAGAATTGCAAATTTCAAGAACCTCTCTACAGCGTATACTCACCAAAGATCTGTGTCTTCATGCTTACAAAATTCAATTAACACAACAATTGAAGCGTAATGACCATGGACAGAGAAGAGAGTTCGTTAAATGGATTATTGAACATCAACAAATGGACCCTGATTTTTCGAGCAAAATCATCCTAAGCGATGAAGCACATTTTCATCTTGATGGCTTTGTCAATCGCCAAAATTGCCGCATTTGGGGTTCGGAGAACCCACATGTGCTGCATCAACGAAATTCAGCCACATTTATGCAGAATGGTCATGGAAAATTTCAACAAAAGAGTGCGCATGTGCATGCAAAGCCGTGGAGGCCATTTGTCCGATGTGTTATTCCATACATAACCCTATCCTATGTACTTTACGATTCAATAAAAATATAACTATCAAAAGACTAAAAACAGCGTTTTCTATTTAATTCAAATCTTGCGTTAATTTTGGGACACCCTTTATATATATTCTCGTTTTATGCATACCATCCTTTTTCATAGGAAAACGGCAGTAGTACCCGTAGCGTGATGGTTAGTGCGTTGGACTGTCATGCAAGAATCTTGGGTTCTATCCCTGCCTGTGCCAACTAACTTTTTTCACGGGTACTGCCTCTTGCAAGGAATTGACATACCCTCCAAGAGTAATTCTTGTCATGAAAAGTGCTTTCTCAAATTTGCCTTTCGGATTCAGCTTGAAACTGTAGGTCCCTTCCATCTCTGACAACAACTCGCACACATTAATGGTTGAAAGTTGTAAGTCACTAGGCCCTAGTTCTTCATGGACCGTTGCACCACATAATTTATTTATTATTTAAAACCGCAGTACTCGATCCTATTCTGAAAAAAAATCGCATTTTTCTAAGGTAATGCGCATATTATTTTCACTTAATCGACGCATCACTTCATGCAATCGCTTTAAATAAGTAGTATCATCTGGCCCAGTTATTTTAATACCATCGATAAATACACGTGACACCTGAAATATCATGCAATACATTTTTCATGAAGCGTTGAAAAATAGCGGGCGCTGATGCCACACCCTACATAAGACAAGTTGGTCTATAAAGACCTCTATGGGTACTCATAGTTTAAGATTCCCTACATTCAGGGTCAACCTCCGATTGTAAATAAGCCTTTGTTAGATCTAACTTCCTAAACTTTATACCACCGCTCATTGAAGCAAAAAGTTCTTTGATGGTGGGAAGAGGATGCTCATCAACAAACATGTTTTGTTCACTGTAAATTCCACAGAGACGAATTTTATTGTGACTCTTTCGAATGGGGACAACCGGTGTCTCCCAACTGCTATGATTTATTATCAAAATGCGTGCTCTCTTAAGAAAGTTCACTGCGTATTTCTTCAATTATAAGGTCAGTTTAATCGACCCAATGAAGCGGCTATTCGGGCTATTGTGACTAAATTTCGCACCATTTACATTGTTGGAAATTAAATCACCAACACGTTTACGTAGAGTGCGGAATGAAGAAAATATCGCAGCTATATCGGCCATCGTTAATGATGACCATCAATTAATATCGATTCGTCGCCGTTCGCAGAAAACACAGCACGCGCAACAATGAACTTATTGAGAGGCGAGTTCGGTGAACACTTTATTTCACGTTCAGGACCGGTCAATTAGCCGCCAAGATCGTGCAATTTACCGCCTTTAGAATATTTTTTGTGGGGATATGTTAAAGCTGATGTCTATACAGACAAGCCCGCTTCGATTGACGCATAGGAATACAACATTGAAGCATTTATTCGTGAGATACCGACCGAAATGTTGGAAAGAGTATGCCAAAATTGGACTAGGCGCATTGACCATTTAAGACAGAGTCAAGGTCAACATTTGTATGAAATAATCCTTAAACATTGAATCATATGGAACGTACTATCGATTTCATGCTTTTTTTTTGAAAAACTTTCCTATAGTTTTTTTAAAAATCACCCTTTAGTAACTGGACTATTGGAAAGCCCTTTTTGGTGGCGTGTTGGTATTATTTTGTTTTTATGTTTGATTTATTTGATTTAGATATATGTTAATATGTTATTAATTGTTATACCCTTTTTTTATGGGTTAAATATTAATGTATAAATGGTTTAGTTTTTTTTTTGAAAAATAATTCTTAATAAAGAATAAGACAGAGGGGCAAATAAACTCCACTCCCACACATGCACTTACGGTAAGCTGTAGATCGCTCCGTTCTCAAAGTTGATACTTTAATAATTAACATTTTTTTGGGAAATAGTAAAAAAAAGATATAAGAGTTTGTATTGGTATTTATGGTGAAGCAATGTAGGTGCTTAGTTTTGTAATCAAACAGAAAACCAAAACACGTAGTAACGTTGTTGTACTATACCTAAGTATTCAACAAAAATGTTTAGTAAAAGGAAGATAGGATATTTATCTTTCGTTCTTCCAATTATTGATTTTGTTAAGATACTAAGCTATTGGAGCTTCTAAAGTTTTTTATGGTACTGAACATTATCAATCTTAAAACACATAAAGGCCCAGTTACAAACAGTTTTTCATAATTTCTTGCATATATGAATATAAAAAACTAGCTGAATCTAAATTAAATGAAATCTATCCCTTTCCACGCCACCAATAGGTAAAATCAAAGGCGTGTATTCTTATACGTTGTTCCCAGCAGGCACGATTTAAGTAGTATTCACATGAGCGCGACCAACGAACGACGAATGAATTACAAAATGTGAGTTTATATACGTTTGAACACATATTTCCACACAAATTCTTAACAAAACTACAGCAATATACTAGTTTCTATTTGATTTAGGATGGATACTTTTACTTTTCAATATCATAATATTAATTAATTTAAGAAAACAAATTTATTCGTCGCGAAAAAATTTGTAGTTGATACGAATTGTCAAACTTTATTCGCGATCCACATTATCCACACTCGCAACGAATAAAATAATCGCGAGTACTTAACCTAAAAAAATCATTCTTGTTTTGGTTTCGGTGGTGAATGGTGTTTGGCTGTGGCTCCTTGTCAAACTTCATTCGCGACGAATTAAAAACTCTCATGTGAAGAAAAGTCAAAATCGACGAATATTCGTTTATTCGTTGGTCGTTTGCTTTACGGTAGTCTAAATTTGCTCTTGCATCCAAAGTGTCTGTTTAAAATATTTCCTTTCAGTTTAACAATATTTTTAGTATGCTTTAGTGTACTTATTTATTAATATATTTAAACTTTGTAAAACTAAAACTAAAAAAAACTAAAACTAAAATTATGACCCAGTTTTTGATATTCAATTACGAAAAAAAGTTATGTACTGTTTTGCAATAATCAAAAATAAAAACCATGCTTTTTTTCGTCATCAAATAGCATTTAGACAGTGTAAGAGCTTTTGCAGGAAAACAATTATTGATATCGGTTGATAAGTTCTTGAGAAAACTTAGAAACAAAATAATGGTTCTATGGGGATACCCATAAAATAAATATCATTGTTGCATGTTTGTTTGATATTCCATAAACAACACGTAAGGGAGAGACACGCCAAGCAAAGTGGAAATCTGTTATCAGTTTTGTTTTTACAGTCCACTTTTTGAGGTTCATTGATTAATGTTTGTTTCGTTTACGTAATTACTAACCTATAGCCAATTGTAAGACTATAAAATATTCAAGATATGGTACGGAGAGCGTGAAAAAAAACACTTGAAGTTTTGGCAATTGCTGGATATGATCTTTTGAAAAGTATTTATCAACAACAATCTTAAATCAAAGAATGTTCTAATCAAGTTATAAAGATTTGCTACATTTTTTCTCATCGTTGTTTCTTTTTTCTTTAAATTTATTTAAAATTATGTTTATATACTTGACTTTAAGCAATTAACATATGTAACATTTTTATTTTAAACGTTGATGGATAAATACATTTCCTTATTTTTTTTAGTAATCGCTTCTGACTTTTTTGATACTCAAGGACCAAATTTTTTTACTGAACCACCACACCGCGTAGAATTTATAAGTACGGCCGGAACACTTGTCGATTGCACAGCTCATGGTAACCCTGCACCAAGTGTCGAATGGTTGGACAAAGATAATAACCCCATTACATCAGTCTCTAAGGTAAGAGTTTGTACACTTCTGTGTACATAACTGATACTGATAACAATGAAAATCTGTATTTAAATATATTTTTAAATTTCCAATAAATGTTACAGAACACTAATATGCATATAGGTAAAACATATTTGTCATTTTTTTGGTATAGGTAATTTATTTGGGTAACAGGTCGACATGCAGTTAAATTTTGTTAAATTGATCTTAATACAATAATAAGATACTTGTAAATACAGCTGAGTTTTTATGTTATTATTTTCTTAAAACTGTGCACATAATAAAAATGACAATCCCCTACTTTAATAATTACCCTAACCAGATGAAATTTAGGAAAACCAAAAATATGTTTTATTCCTGCGAGAATGTACTTTACATTTTTTACATTAAAGAATTGATTTTTTGTTTTAAGTCAATTTTAGAAAATTTAGTATCGTGTCTTAACTCAACTTATTCGCTCTAGGTGTACCAAACACCTTATACCAATCATATATTATATATTTTTCGAAGTGAATATCTAATTTTTCTCAACTATAAGTTCTAAATCGATTTTCTTTAAAAAAAATTGTAAATCGGCCCTTAAAATTTAACCACCCTTTAGTATAAAAATATATTATAAGACATTTCAATCTTAGAAATGAACATGCACAGCTAATTTAAATTATTTATTTTTATCCAACACTGAATGTCTGAACTATGTCCAAAAATAACTATAAAGCAAAATTTTCAAATCTATTACATTTTAAATATGAAGTATACGTAATAAGATAAAAAAACTCAAATGTTTTATTTTAAAACAAACAGCTTTAGTTTTTGGTTGCAAGCAGGAGTAAGGTATTAAAATACTCGTACAACGCCAGAGTAGTAATTGATAACGGTTTCTTGCGTAGGAGAAATACAAGCTTTTTTCAATGTCGGTCTGTTCATTTAGGAGTTAGGGAAACACAACACAAATTACTTAAATTGTTTAATATCTTAATCTATAATTTACTTTAGGAGACGTTATAACTGGTGTTTCTTAAAAGGTATAGAAATTTAGGTTGGCAACACTATTTTAAGTGGCGCCTATATTTCAACTGTAAAGTTATTAAATTTTAGTATGGATTGACATTTCAATATAAATACATTGACTTTTGAACAATTGTGCACACTGTGCACAATATTTGCAAAGTCATGGTTTTGTTACCTATCGTGCACGTCCATTTTACGGTCAACATTGAATGGTTTCTAAAGAAAAACTGCCGTTTTGGGAGTGATGATAATCCTCAAGTGTTTCTTGAGGCTCCGTAACATCCACACAAACTAAATATATGGTGTTCTGTATGGGTTGGTTATATAATTGCTCCGTTGTTCTTTATAAACGATGATGGCCAGAACGATAAAGTCAATTGTGACCGCTATAGATTATTCTCATTCTTCGGCCACACTCAGGCAAACACTTAACATTCTAGATGTATACATTTAAGTTAACTTCCATAAAACATCATCAGTGTTGGTAATTTTTAGTATAGCAACGGAAAAGCTGTGTCTTAAAAAGTCACGAAGGCGACCGACGAGCGACGGTTCAAAACGTATTGTTCCAAAAGTGCATTTGCATTAAAAAATTGAAGCAATGGTTAAAATTCCATCCCTTATTTATTACAATCATTGATCATATTATTTTAGGGATAAGACATTGAGTTTATCGAATTACGCAGTGGGCAGAATATTTTTCATAGCTTTTATTGCTGTTACGATTTTTGTAAAAACAATGCGTCATCACAATGAAAATTGGGTTAAAAATATGATTTTAATTTTTTGGTTCAGCTACTATTCTGGGTAGACGTATAATGGATTTGTCGATTTTGTTAAAGTATATGGTTATTAAGGTCTATTTAATTTTCCTAAGTTTTATTACTTTCTAATCAGAAACCCAAATCGTAAGATCCCTTTCGTTTGAATAGATTCTACGAAAACAATAATGCACAGGATGGCGTTGCATTATCAAAACCTCAAATTCAACAAAATTGTATTAAAAGAAGACCAATCATAAATGTAGACTTTCATGACAAATTGCCTTTTATTATTTATATAAAAGTAAAAATCAATAACATTTTTATCAATCTGTGAACTAACATCGCTTTTGTTCGCCGTGTTAAGACATTTATTGAACTTATTTTGCAGGTTCGACATATACTCGCAAATGGTTCACTGTACTTTCCACAATTTGAAGCCGAAGAATTTAGACAAGATGTACATTGGTCAGTTTATAAATGCGTGGCATCAAATTCTGTAGGAACTATTGTTTCAAGAGACGTTGTAGTAAAGGCTGGTAAGTAAAAATAATATCCATTATTTAAGGACAATTTATTTCAGTCAAAGTTGAACTTTGGGGTAATTTTCTAATCGTAATTTTCAACTCTTGAGCTGGTTAAGATTTTCTGAACTCCCCGTTGACGATTATGGGATTGGGAATTGATTTTTTTTTTTAAGTTTTAATTTACCCCGTTATGGAGATGTTGAAAATTGGACGTACAATTTAAAAACTATTCAATAATTTTCATATGTTGTACTGAGTTAAGAGTGTGGCAAAACTTCAACTAGTCTAAATACAAGGAGACAGGTTGATTTTAATTGTGGAACCACTAAATGGACAAAATTGATCAAAATAGGCTCAAAAAATCAAAAAAAGTTATACGTTTGTTTATTAAATATGTTAAAATCTATAGTGTGTACTAAAAATAAATACATTAGTTAGCGCAACACTTCGTAGCGAACTTGGGCTAATTCTGTATGTGAGTCATTTCAGGAACGCAGGGGGCCTACAGTTTGAATGCCGAATCCGATCTGCTTCTTTGAGAAAGTAATTTTCATGACAAGAATTACTCTACCAGGATTTGTCAATTCCATGGAAGAGGCAGTACCCGTGGAACAATAAAATGCACGACTGCGCCGTATGAACTTGCTCATATATCAAAAGAGTCTGTTTAAAAATAATTCCTATATTTAAATATTTAAAAATGTACCTGCAAGAAAAGTTTGTTTTAAAAACTTAAACTCCATTTAATTTCTCCAAAAAATTATTTGAAAATCGTTAGAGCTTTTCTTTTTTAAATTAATTCTCTTTAGGTACAGTTTTTCAATTTCATTTTTTTGTTTACATATTTATTTTTCCTTAGTTTAGCTTTCTTTAAAAAAAATTAAGAAATTTAAATATTTTAAATGGTTTTATTGATAGAATAGTGGTTGTCAATGTCAATTTACTTGAGTCAGAAAGTTTAATTCTTTTTTAATTTTAATGGCTTAATGGTTATTTATAAAATTCTAAATATCAGTAATGAAAAGATACAAAATAAAAAAACAGCTATTATAGACCCCTAAACAGTTTTGCTTACAATATAATTTTAAAGATAATTTGTGGTAACATTCTGGAAAATGTTTTCTAGGTTGTACCCAAAATAATAATACATACTTTTTTCGTCCAGTCTAATAAAATATTTAATAAAATGACATCTCTTATCAAATATTTTTTACATTGTAACCCCCTACCAACAGCCTCTCACCCAACGGATAAGTGGCAGACAATTCATTTAATGTTTATTTATATTTAGACTATACAATTATACCAAATAGTTTCTTAATGAAATGACGTCCCTTTATTGTTGCTGGCTCTCTGTCTATAACCAAGAAACAACGGAAATATTTTTTAACAATTGGATTAATTTATAAACTGAACAAAAAAAAGGTCAAAAAGCCCAATTGAAATATGTAAAAACTAATTTAAATTTCTTCATACATTGTTCGTTTATTTTTAATTTTCTCAGAATATATTGAAATGGTATAAGGTGCCCCAAAAAACTAGAACATAGGTTGGGTTAGGGAACGAAAAAAAATATATGGGAAGGGGTCTTTTCCAGTTAAGCTACTTCAGATATACTTAAAAGAAACTTCAAATTATATGTTATTTATTTAAATACAATTAAAGTTACACCGATAGAGGCATACTGTAGCATTTTCATAGGCTAAAATCCCATTATATAAATTCCCTTTTAAATAAAGTTGTTTCAGTGAAGAGTTTTTCCAATTAATTTCTTAACCCGAAATTTTGGTTCGACGGAGTCATTCGGAAATGCGGTCGTTTTTTTCTGTATTTTTTTGTAACTTATCTTTTATTTCAACTTTTGTTGTCCGCCTGCTGTTGATATTATTTTAATGGGACATACGCTACATTTTGAATCGTGTTGGTGTGTCTGTAATCTCTTTTTAATCATATGCATATCAACTGTAGTACGACTATGTTTCATTATAAAACCTAAAAATTATTTTGGCAAGTCTTTAAAAAAAGACTAAAGTTAGACTCTCAATCTGGTTTTCAACGTTGCTTAACACAAAATCGATTTTTGATTCTTTGTAATACTTGTAATATTCTTTATAATTAATTGTAAAACTAAATTAAAATAAACTATTGTTTTTATAAGCTGACTCACACTCGACTAAATTGTTTGATTATATGGAAACATAAGCTGTAAAATTTGTTCCTTATTTTGTAAAAAGTAAGTGTCAAAAAATATAGCGCCCGAAGATTTACACATAGTAAGACTATAATCTCCGAACGAACCACTTTCCTTTCGTTCTTAGTTCATTCAATTTGCAAAATGGTAACCATAAAAAGGAATAAAATATATATGTAAGCGACAAACGACTTTTCGGGTTGACCATTTCTTTTATTTCAAGAACAGTTTCTCTTTAAAGTACAAAATAGATTTTCATTGAACCCATGAATTTAATTGATTAAATCTTAAGGTATCTCAAGTTTCTCTGTAAGAATACGTCTATTTATTGATTTGTTCTCACCTGGCAAACCAAGTCGAAATGTTGGCCCTACTTTGATCCTTCAAAGGATCTTTTCTCCTCATATGCTCCTACATAGAGAAAAAAAACTTCATATTATTACTTTTAAATTAATCACTAATGTGAATAAAAATTGTTTTGTTTAATGAATAAAAAAAGGATAAAATTAAAATATAAATTATTTTATTTTAAAAAGATTTCTAGTACATAAAATAAAAGAGAGTGAGCGAGAAAGGGAAAAGCAAGTAGGAGAGAGAAAGAAAAATAAATAAGAAAGAAAGTGAAAGAGAGTACAATAAAGTTTCAGAGAAAGAGAAAGAGAGAGAGAGAGTAAATGAACAAAGAAAAAAGCTACGGTCAAGATCAAAAAGGTTCATTTGAGGCTTTTCTCTGTCGCCGTCATTTGATCCTAAACATCGTATTTTGTCCGATAACTGCCTCTATTAGGTTCAAATGAGGTAAACATTTTAACAGTTAGTGATCCTCATTTCAATTTTTTTGAACCTCAGAGAACCTGAATTTTGGGGATGAAAATAGGGCCAAAATTTCGACTCGGGACTTTTCTTCTTTTTTTTGCTTGAGCTATTCAAACTATTCACAACAATTTACAATTGAAGTTAGTAGATAGCCAATAGCACCACCCTTTTATTGGTAGATTGTTTTTTGATAATCACTTAACAGTGGCAAATAGTCGATAAGTCTTTTAACTGGTTGAAACGAAAACAAAAGAAAAATGTAATTAAATGGATGGAGCTCAAATAATCTAAAAAAGCAAATATTGCAATCATTTTTTCTTTCAATCAATTAACTGCAAACAATTAATTGCATTCATTTACATCTTTAAAGAGTGAGATAAACTGTTACAAGCATTTGGTTAAAATTAAATGTTTGCAAAATTTGAAATCTCAGATTGTATTCTTATATTTTACATTAATTCATATTATTGAAATTTCTTTTAAGAATATCTTGAGTTAGTGAGCTTTGAAACAAAATTATTGTTCAAGTATGAGAAAAAATAACTAAATTTATGTTCCACTTCTTGACTTAAATTTGTATTTTGCCGGAGTTGAGAAAACCTTAATGAGTTAATCCTTTGAATTTATTTTACTTTCTGTATTTTGTTTTAGTGGTCAACCAACGATATGAACCTGAAGTACAAAACCCAGGCGGATTCATTGGGAGCAACGTGCTGATCAAATGCAATATACCTTCATTTGTTAAGGAATATGTGACAGTGACATCATGGCTACAAGAGCCCAACTTTAATATATACCCCTCACTGGAGGGAGGTAAGTTTTTTCAACATAAAATATATACATAACATATAGGGGCACATACTCGTATGACTATGATAGATACTAAGTAACTACTTAGGAATTCAACAAATAGTGAGGTTAAATTTATACGAGTGTATGTAATTTTTGGAATTGTTTCACCACAATGTTTTTAAAGACACTTAATCCACATTAAAAAATTAAAAAATTGTTTTATGGTTGATTGGATAACACAACTAGTTTTCAAAAAAAGCTACAGTTAATTGCATCGTTACAATTTCGATTGTCCTTGTTTTATGCCTGGGCTCACGGGGTCAAGTTAGCATTACATACCCCTTTTTAAAATAATATCAAAGTAGAACATTTTTGGAATTACATATTTTCTTTCCGCAGCTTATGATTCAACAATAATAATTTTCAACTAATTGCATACTCAGTTTTCCCAAAAGTGTATTGTGCTAACTTGATCTCAACCTACTACCATCTTTTTTACATCGTTTAGCTACAAATTTTGTTTCCATAACTAATTTCCAATAGAAAACGCTTAAATTACCCTCATACTTAGTCTTTTAAATTTAGAAAAATGTAGTGCTAACTTGCAGGTCGTATCTCCTATACCTTGTAATGTGGAATACACAACAAACAATTTATATGATTTCATTCCAATAAATATTTTAAGAAAGGGAGCGTATCAGAATCCCGCTTTTTTAAAATCCCGTTTTTAAAAAATCCCAAAAAATAGTTTTATAATCCCGTCTTCTATAATCCCGATTTTTTGAAATTCGGCTTATTCAGAATCCCGATCAATTGCAATTCCGCTTTTTAAAATCGCGTCAAATCCTGACAATCCCGTTTTTTTTTTCTACAAAATTTGTGCATCAAACTAAATAACAACAGGAGTCAAAGGTTTTTATGTTAAATTACTTGACTAAAATATTATAATATCGTAATTTGTTTTGTTTTTACTGTATATAAACATTAATTTATGTTTACAATATTATCTTTTGCACAAAAAATATGCATCCTACAGCAAATCTACCTCATGATAACGGGTTTACTGCTATCAATGACTTTTTTTTTTAATTGGTTTGAGTTTGTTTTAAAAGAATACTACTTTACTTCATATTTTTTATTTTTTAAAGGTTGTATTTGTTAAAGGTTAAAATAAATTGAATCTGGAAAAATATCTCATTTTTTGATTTGTTTTATTTTGTTTCTAATTTCAATTTTGTAATAAAAACTAGTTGTTTAATTTTAAAAAAATCGAGCGAATTTTTGATATTAAACAACAAGTTTTGATTGCAAAACAGGGATAATAAAAAACGGGATTACAAAAAGCGGAATCATAAAAAATCGGGATTATAAAAAGCGGGATTATAAAAAACGGAATTTTGAAATCGGGATTTTAAAAAACGCGAATATTAAAACCCGGATATCGAACCCAACCCTTTAAAAAACATGTTTAAAATGTTCTTACATTTAAAATATTTTTTGTGTTGCACCTGTACTTTTTGTCTTATATCCAACAAAATGCCTATTAAAGTTTTGTATGTATTTTATTTTTCTGAGATGGAAAAAGTCATATGCTGCCTACTGGAGAGCTCATGGTATTGAATGTTACACGATTAGATGCACTTAGAATATATCGTTGCAGAACTCATCACCAATTAACGCAGGAAGCTGTAGTTAGCAGTAATGCTGGGAAAATACAATTGACAGGTATATGTAATCAAATTTTTGGTGTGTAAGCATAAACAATTTAAATCAAAATCATATCTCCATAAAACAAGCTTATTCTTGATAAGTAGTCAAATGCGACAATGAAATCATAAAGCATGAATTGATTTTAATTGTATATGTTTTTTGAAGAAACTTGTGATAGAAACTCCCGGGCTTTCTCGCACCAATAAAATGTGTTAAACTTTTTAAAAGATCCAACATACAGTTTGTTTTTTTTTGACAAAAGTAATACTAGTATGAATTTTTAGAAATTAATTTTCGACTCAAATATCTTGAAAACGAATAAAGGTATTGACTTTAAGCTTACTTCAAATACATTTAAAATTTATTGTTATGGTTTTATAAATACAAAAAAGCAAAAAAAATAAAAATGCATTTTGTTTACAAACATACAAATTAACAAAGAGAACTCTGTATTGACTTATTGTTTCATCTTATACGAAACATTTTTTTAATTTTCGGCAAATTATTATTAATACAAAATGTAATCTAACCAAAAATAACGCACTAAATTGGTTTAACGTTCCGAATAACAACTCAAACATCATTTATTATTTTATACGTTGAAGTTCTTCAAATGGCAATTTATCTTACAGCAATAGGCACTTTACTTATCGCAGCAATGTCTTATGAAAATGTTGACATTTCAAGGTACCTATAGAACCTAAATCAAATGTTTTTAGAGGGATGTCTGTGAGTGCGTGTGTACGTACGTTCGCAAGTGGGTTCGGGGAACATTTCATGGTCGGGGATTCTCAAGGACCATCAGAGATATCTAAGAATATTTTCATTTCACAGATAATAACATCATAAAATACAGAAATGATATTACAAAAATAATTTGGGGATGGGCTTTAATAAAACTATTAAAAATAAAATGCACGACTTTTTCGTACGAATTTGATCATATATATCAAAATAGTTCCTGTATTTTAAGATTTAAAGATGTACCTGCGAAAAAAGTTTGTTTACGAAAAGTTTAACTCCATTTGATTTCTCAATAAAAACCTTAATTTTTCAAAACTTGCATCTAAAATGTATTTGTGTTTTTTGCTACATTAATTTTTGTATATAAAATTTTTAAATTTTGGTTAAGAAATATTTTTGGCATGTAGTTATTTGGAGCTTATCTATATTCGTGTTACATTTCAATTTCGTAAACAAATGATCATCCATTTTTTAGATATCGAATTTCGAAAAAGAGCATTTTTTTTGTTTAAATCAGACATTTTTAGTCATTAAATATTGCAGAGACAGTATAAGAGCTGATGCAGAGAAAAAAGTATTGAAATGGGTTCGTTAGTTGTTGAGAAAACTTAAAAACAAAATAAAGGTTTTATAGGAGGTGCACTTCTGGAGCAATGCAAAATTATATTTTTGTATTGAAAAGAAGCCAAAAAAGAAAAAAACTAAATTAGCGAAAATTAAAAAAAATGTATCATGTTGTTTTAGAGAAAATTCGAATTTTTGATTTTGACCAACAAATTTGTGCTGTTATTTTTAATCTAAGAAAATCAAAAAAGGCTTAACGCGAACCTATTCAAAACCTTAATTTCCAAATTTGAAGTCAATCGACCCAATGCTTTGGGCTGTAGGGGTCAATACAGGCAGACGCCGGACTGAATCGGGTAATCCACTTTTTTTGACTTCTCTACTCATCGGAATGTCATGTTTGATTAAATGTAAAGTTCGAAAATTTTTTACGAATATTGAAAGTAGAAATAAAAAATGTTTTGACCCGAAATATCTCATAAAACTACTTACATTTTTAATTAAATAAATCTCCTATCAGATTCTTTTAAATTGAAACAAGTCAAAACAAATATTTTTCACCTCGAATATTTTACGAATGAATAATGATATATCCTTCATAATATGTTTCTGCATAGAAGAATAATGTTTTTGATATGTGGTACAATATTTAGTAAAACCAAATTGATACTTTTCTTGTGAGAAACAAAATGAATAATACAAGTTAGGTTTTTCACTCGAATACCTTGTTTCATTCTATGTAAAATATTGTAGTAATATTGTAGGCATGAGGTATTTTGTTTTAGAAAATTCCACTCACATTTTTTTTTTATAAAAATCCAACTACATAAAATTGGTTTAAACTGATTTTTGAGTCAAAAATCTTTTTAAAAGAGAAAGATATTGATTTCAAAATTACTTCATCTTGAACAAAATTATATTGTTGATATTTTCTACGGCTTTAATGAAAATTCTATAGACATTTAGTGTGTTTTCTGACCATAATATCCATAGTAGAAGTACGATCCAACAGTGGATAGAAATTTTATGATCAAGTCTCGAATATACATAAATGTTTGGTAAAATTCATATTCCTCGTTTAACTCGAAGGCATGGTCGTAATAATTTTGTATTTAGATTTTTTTTTATTTTTCAGTTTGCTGAACTTTTAAGATTTCATGGTATTTTGCAACCAAACTAACATGAAACAAAAAAGTCATCTACCGCATTTTTATAATAAAAATACTGTATTTTGTATCTTGTTAGTGTCATATAAAGCTATTTAATCTTTTATTAGCCAACACTTTTTTGAAGTAGCAACATAAAGTTTGTTATAGTTTTAAGCACAAGTATAAAAAAGAACACGCTTTCGAAGCAGTGAAATATAGTTGTTACATCTTATATTTTCCGATTATTTTTCTACTTAGTCGCATGGTCATTTCTTATTCCATTTGGTCCCTTTTTTTAAGAAATTGAAAAAAAAAAATAACTCGACTCTATTCCTTTTATATTCTCAAAAATAAAATGCTTACCTAAAATGATTTGTATCTAATGTAAACGGTACATAAATGTATTTAATTGAACGCACCCCATAACAAATGCACGATTATTGAATGCACACACTGAATGCATTAATTTCACAATTTAATGACAGACGCCTTAATATCTCAAAATCATATCAAGATTATAATCTTACGGGTAAAATGGATGTGTCAGAATTTTGGCAATAGGTCAGTAAGGTATCGTAAAAACGCTTTAAATGAATATTGTTTTCGAAATATAATTAAGTTCGTTTACAACTTGATCATACTCCCTCACAGCTCAGCTGCTGCTGAGAAAATTGTTTTTAATCAACTTTGACTTTGAACATTGCGAGAGCTTTGACTTTGACCAACAATTTTTCAACGCATTCTATCTGAACGACGAATACTTTAAAATTGTACACTTGAGCGGTTTCATACCACTGCGGGTTTGTACAGATTGGCAGTTCTGCTAATATACCACATCAGACAAAGAACCGAGGACCGGCGACGGCGGCTTATTTAATGTTGAGACGTTTCTAATCGATTTTAGATAGT
This sequence comes from Eupeodes corollae, assembly GCF_945859685.1. Classification (NCBI taxonomy): domain Eukaryota; kingdom Metazoa; phylum Arthropoda; class Insecta; order Diptera; family Syrphidae; genus Eupeodes; species Eupeodes corollae. Next base: position 6,551,694 of record NC_079150.1, read on the forward strand.
AAAAAGTGCTTCTTAAATATGCCGTTCGGATTTGTTGTAAGAACTATAGGCCTTCCCAATGACAATATCCCACATTGAAATGGTTCTTTACAGCTCGTAGGGCCACCATAAATATTATAAATATTTGTATCTCTAAATAAAAAAATTAATTTAAAAATCATATTATTCTATTTTTGATTCCTTGTTTCAGTCCTTAACTGCCCGGGAAAGTCCACAATATTGAATTTCCAATATTAAGACCTTTAAAGTGGCTAACATTTTGTTATGGGTGTGTGCCATAGGTACACCTATACTCCAGTTTTAGGTTTTTCTCTTGTATGCTTTAGTAAATTAGACTGTAATCCGAACTTTTAACTTTTGTTTACATTTCCTCTCATGGTAGACTACAATATAAAAAAACTTTAACACTTACATAGAACATTAGCACCTTTTGTAACAATCACAACTTCTTTTTTTTAGAAATGCGCGAACTTGTCCCTCCAATTATAAACGAAAAATTTGTGAGTCTAAAACCTAGACTGGGAGAACCTGTAGTAATTCCGTGTGTTGCCTATGCGAATCCAACGCCAGTGTACCGGTAAGTGCTAAAAAATAGTATTGTAGACCAAATTCTATTTACTTTTTTTAAATTAAAAAAAAAACTATAGACACGTTTGTATTATTGATACATACTTAAACTATCAAATTAAAAATTAATTAAATTATTAATATTAAAAAGATTTGTTTTGCATTGTATACTTAACGCAAATTCACTACAAGAAAATAATTATAGGATTTTTTTTTTCAAATTTGCATGATAAAACAATAATTGCTCTCTCTAAGTAAATATTAACATTTGTAAAATAATATCAACGAGAAGTTAAATGAACTTTTCTTTTCTATATCGACAAACAAACGTTATCGTAAAGACATTCCAAGACCTGAGGGGCTCTTTTGGCTTACGTTATAGTTAAATTAAGACTTCGAGGACATTAAAGATGCGTATGCTTTCTCTTATGGAACGACACACAAAAGAGTAGGGAAAAAATTATAAATTAATTAAACAAATCTAACAAAACCTTAGTCGAGAAGTCTCTTCACTACAGTAATTATAAAAAGTTTGATGAAGATGTGTATAATTAATAAAAACATTTCGGTCATAATGTCATGGAAAGAGATTCCTATTTTATCTGTATTAAACAATTGGGCAATTTTTTAAAGTACGATTTTTTTACTGAATTCAAAACCAATGTACATAGCTCCTATTAAACCCTGTGGCTTTGGCACCGGTAAATGGTAATACAGTTAAATATGTGCTTGATATGAAAACAAATATTATTATACTTTTTAAACTTCGTATATATAGCTTCAATAGCAAGCTTACAGTAACTTAATCGCTGAAAATTGATAACGGAATCTTGTTAAGGGGTTAATAACATGCAAGGTGTATCTATGGCACCCCAATTTCCTAAAGTACGAGCTATTAAAAAAATTGCTCAAAATGAAACAAACAATTTAAGAAACTACATCAAGGATTACAACAAATAGCTATTTCTCTATATCCTTAATCCTAAATTACAATTAAAGTATTTATGTTAATATTTTTTAGATATGCACAAACTAAAAAGAAGTAAATTTAAGTTAAAAACAACTTTTAAATTAATTAGATATTAAAATTAAAACTAATTCTTAAGCATTAAATAGTTCGAATGGTTTAATGTCTTCTAGCTTACAAGAAAACTCAAAGTTAAAAAACTAGTATTCTGTTATTTTTTTGGAAGTTTATGTAATGCTTTTAACATTCATACATACAGTTCACCAGAAAAATAGCGTATAAGCAGTGAGGTGTTTATGGGGGTCATGAGGCAGGGCCACTAGGTCTCGTTATGACATATCTATCGAAAGCAATTCCAAAATTAAATCCTCTAAATGGAAGAAGCTTCGGGTCAAGTGCACACCTTAAGACTACTTTAATTTTTGCACTCTTGAATAGTTTTTTGAATCCTTTAAATCCCTTGCACTGATTTATTAAATGAAAGTCGAAATGTAACATAGAAAAATTGCAGAATTTAATAAACTAAGGAAATAATTAGAACCTTCAGAGTAAAGGATTTCCAAATTCCTCATAGTCTCAAAAATCTTAACTTGAAATAAAACCATAATTTTTAAAACGTTGCTTAGAACCAAACTTATAAATTAGAGTGGTATAGAAGAATATTTCTGAGCATCAATATACTTACTACACGAAAGTGAAAGATTGAATATAATTAATATTTGAACAATCTCTTTGGAACACTGCTAGAATGTTTAATTTTGAGAAAAATCAAATTGACAGTTTTTTTTTTTTTACAAATAATTTAAAACTTACAAACACATTACTAAAACTTGATTGATTTTTGACTCAAGTATCTTTTCAAAAATTAAATATACTGGTCAGTTTGTTTATAAGAATTAAAATGTACAAAAAAACTACACAAAATTGGTAAACATTGATATTCGATTCTCGTTAATGAATGAAAGTATTGGCTTCAAAATAATTTCTTTATGTACTATAATTTCTTAAAAAAATATAAAATATATTTATTAACAGAAGAAATAAAAACTTTCAAGAAATGCTACTAGTACTAGTTTTCGACTAAAAATCTCGTTTACAAACATTTAATTTCTTAGAAAAACTCAATTGACAATTTTTAACAAAACACAAAAAGCTATAAAATCAAGAAAAAAATTGTAAGATCAAACAATTTATGTCGCATAAGATATTGTTATAAATATTTTGTTAAACCAGATGTTAAATTATCATTGTGGGTCGCATCCAGCCTCTTTTAATTAATTTAATATTATCCGTGGCGTTATTGTTAGTGCGTAAATCTGGCACACCAGAAGTCTTGGGCTCAATTCCTGCCTGTACTGCCAAGAATTGACAAATCCTCTTAAAGTAATTCTTGCCATGAAAAGTGCTTTCTCAAATTAGCGGTTCGGATTCGGCATATACACTGTAGGTCTCCTCCATCCCTGACATTACTCGCACTCAAGAATTATTGAGAGTTGTAAAAGTTAAGTGTTCGGTAGTTTATTCGATGCTCATTTTTATACTTAGTTTTATTGAATTGTTTTAACATCGATTTGTAATTTTCTATAATCTTGTTTGTGGTTATGAGTTTAATTTATCCGTTTTGGGTATTTGATCATTTGCTTAAATCATGTGTATCCGGTAATAAGCAATCCATTTTCATGCGGATACTATCCAATTTATAGATATTTTGTTTAGATTTGGTATAAGTAACTCTAATCCTTTTTTTTTTTATTTTTCAAATACATTATATGTTGTGGGAAAATGTATATTAAAATTTATGATAAAAATTTAAAAAAACGTGTTCTGCGAATTTGCGTTCTATTTTTAATGTTCTTTGTTGGGATTTGCATCGGAATATAAGTTGAGGCGATATCTACAGAAAGTTTGGAACACATGATTGATTTTGCCTAGCTTTACTTGGAAACAAATATTTTTTGAGGAAGTTAAGGTACAAGTACGCTAGTAGTTTATATTCTTATATTTTCCAAAATTAGTTTCCCCTGACTCGCATTTCGGAAGATATTAATGAGTTAATTATTTGTAAATTAGAGCCTGTTCATGGGAAAATATTCATGAAATTAGTGTTTTACAAACAAAATTATTTATATAACTAATTTTTAAACTTAAAAGGTGTTGTTTTTTATATTTTGTAAACCATTTTCTTAACCCATTTATTATTGCCTAGCAAAAAATTATAATTAAACCTATAAGAAAAAACAATACAAAAACACAAAGATAGCCTAATTAATTTGCCAATCATGTTTTTTTTCTTGGGATTAGGCGATGTTGTGCATTAAACAGACTGGAAAAGAGCCAAAGCGTTTTCGTTAAAAATGGAGGTTTCAAAGTTAGCTAACGAAAATGCAGTGTAACCTTACCTAACCTGCCCGTGATGACTCAAAACAAACCTACCGTATATGAATAGTACAAATAAACATAATATGCAGTGTATAAAAGTATGCACATATGTATATATGTATATATACCACACTTATAGTAATAGTTGGAATCGAAATAAGAGTTAAAATCAGAGCCAACGAACGAGGTCTACTTCTCAATCTCGTCATTTTTGGTTTGTTTCAACAAATACCCATTTGGTCTTTAGCGAAATGAAAAAAAACATTAACATTAACACATCATTTAAATTCCAAAGGAGACCGGGAGAGGTTATTTTGTGTTGAAGTAGCAGAATCATACCATTCTCGTGTGTGCAATATGTTCTAAAGGATTACCCGATGCCAAGAGCCCAGAGAACTTTAAGAAATCTCTGTGCTGTTTTCTTTTATGTTTTGTAGGAGGCTTGACTCCTTGTGAATTATTCATTGTTTAAAACTCTGGTTCTATGTTTTGCCTCAATATAGTAGATAGAAGAGAATAAAAATTGTGTATGTTGTTCTCTGGTGCTTTGTATCTTTCTGAATTGGTGAAATGTAGGAGTAAAAGAAATGACGTCTTCTTTTTCCTAAGCCAAAGCATTTCAGCATTCAGCTGACAACGACGACATGATGGCGAGGGCAATTCAACAGAACTCCATACACATTCAAATGCACATAGAAATAGTTAAATATAGCTATAGAAAAATCCAGTCTTTTCCATGTCATAACTTTATTTCCCTACCTGCTGATGTGCAAGATTTTTGCCTGCTTTTTTAATTAGATATATCATATGAGAGAATGTTAACTTTCCTTGCGAAGCATATATTTATAAAGCATTGGGATGAATTTACGAGTATTTATATGTACGTCGTGGTATGTATGCATTTGCGAGTATGTAATATGTGATTCCTAGCATGTGATTGAATTAAAAATTTTATAAAAATCATCGTTTAGGAAAGTGTTTGTAATATGAGCTGATGTACTTATAGGTAACCTCAGACCTTGAGAACTGAAACAATGCTAACTTTTTCAAGTCTCAAAGAGTATGTGAGTATAAAGGAATGAAGAGCGTACATCATTTTTAAGAATGCTTTGTGAGTTCACAGAAACAAAATGTTTTTTAAATCGAAAAATCTTCATACTAATTACTTAAAACGTTTATTAATAATTATTAGAATAGAACGCCCTTCGGAAATTTGCTTGCAAAGTTTGAATTTAACAAGGCCAGTTCTTTTTATATTATAATATTTGCTAGTTAAGCTTTTCTGGAGAGAGCACTTGCTTTCCTTTGTTTTATTTGATAGCTCATAAAAGAATTCTACTGAATTTTCACGATTATATATGCTAATTACACTTCACGTGTACTGCCTCTGGTGAGAAATTAATAAATCTTCCAAGACTATTTCTTGTGTTAATTATCATAAAAATTGTCTTAAATTAGCCTGTCGGATTATGAACAAAATAATAAGAATAGTCGAGAGTTCGCTCTAGGTGCTGATTCTCTGCGAGTTGCGGAGCCACCTTAGATTCTTTTGTTATAAGCTTGAATCCATAGTTATACCAATTTAAATCCATATAGATATGGTAAATAAAAATGAAAAATTTTACTATTAATGGTGGTTTTATTTTTGGCAATGATAACGTACTTTTACTAACATAATAAATTTGATTATACTGAAAATGGTATTTTTTTAGGCATAGCTACTTTGTTAAAAGTTCTTAAACAATTCTCGTTATAATAATGATGTGCTGAAGATAAGGGCTCCGATCGTTTAGAATTGAAAAACAGAAAAACGGTATCATTTTGTGTTAAATATTTTGCAGAAAATGTTTATATTATTAACGAAAATAATTAATAGTGAAATGCAAAATAAAGAAATGAAATGACAAAGTTCAATTCTTTTTTTAGAAAAGTTTTTTATTTGCGTTTGGTTTAGAACCATCTTTGGAGGGAACGTCTGATAAACTTTCTGTTTTCAACTTCTAAGTTATTAATGGCGATAATGCCTCTCAATTTTCGTACTCATTTTAATGTTCGACGACTAACTGATAAGCCAAACAAGCGACTTATCTGGTCGTGGGAGGAAATATAAAGGAAATAAAGCACAGTGGTCAATAATAATATTTTGTAACCATCAACGTCAGCAACAATGACAGAACATGTGTCTTAAATTCGAAACAAAATTATTCAAAATCCACGTAATATAATAATAAGAAGATTGCGGTTACCACATCAACAGCGCATGTTATTTTGAAAAGGAAATTAAAGCTTTTCTGTATCTTAAAGAAAGTGACTTTGCAAAAGTCCTTTAGAGGAACAATGCTGAAAGGTTTTCGGAAAGAACTTACGCTTTGAAACATTTTATTCAGAGAAGAAGCATGTTATCATTTTGACGAATTTAACAATCAGAATATGCGCAACTGGTACCACAACAATCCCGGAATGCGAATCACTTCCTAGACAATTCAGGACCTCCAGAAAAGTATTTGAAATGAAATTCAAAAAATTACTATAGCGATTTGCCTTCGCGTAATCGCAAATTTAAGGACCCGACTGCAAGAGTGCATTGAAAACACGGATCATTTGGATGAAAAATATTTTTTTTTACTTGAATGACCCAACACAGGTTTTTAAAACAACCAGTCATTTTTAAGTCTAAACAAAAATTCATTTTGTTTTATTTGCGACATAATACATATAAGAACTATGTATATAGCAAGTTTTGCATTCCTAAAAAATTTTGAACTCGAGATTTTAATCAAACATGACATTACGATCGATGGGAGAGAAGTAAAAAAAGTGGGAACCCCGATTCCGTCCGTCTGTCTGTCTCTCTGTCCTGGCCCAAATCATTAGGTCGATTCCCATTAAATTTGGAATTTAATATTTTAAGCCCATTCACGTTAAGCGTTTTTTTCTTTTTTTTTAAGACTAATAATAATAGTAGTATCCATTTTTTTCGGTTAAAAATGGAAAATTATTTTAAATTGTCTCTGATTTTTTTCTTAATTTGGGTTGTATATGTATATTTTTGAATTGCTCCAGAAGGGTACCCCCCATGGAACCGTTATTTTGTTTTTAAGTTTTCTAAACAACTAATCAACCAATTTCAAAAATTTTTTTGCACAAGTTCTTACACTGCCTAAATAATATTTGCTGATCAAAACTGTCATTGGCTTTACTTTTACTTAAAAAAATGTATTAAAATTTTTTTGAAGATTCGATATCTTGAAAATGGGTCATGATTTCCCTGAGAAATTGAAATTTATAACGTAATTAAAAACCCGCTCTAACGATCTTTAAATCCAAATTATAAAAAATTATGTTTTTTGCGATTTTTTTAAAATTATTTTTTTATATTTAAAATTTTGTAATTTCAGTTTAAAAATATTTTTACTCTGCAGATTGCGCTTATAAGCTACGCAAAAGGCATACTCCTGTACCAAAAACTTGAAAGAGGTTAAAGAAAGCAAAATGTCACTTACAGTGCTTCGAAATAGGACTTTTTTGTTTACCTATTTCCCCTATGAGTGCTTTCTCTTTTTGTATTGCTCAAACACATCTCAGGATAAGTTTCGGAATTTGCAGGTCTCATGCCACATTCCAACCAGGGGCGTATTGTACCTTAGGCACCAAGGATGCTAGGTTTTATAGACCAGCTTTCATTCGTTTCAAGGTTTGTTCAATAGAAAGCAGAACCCTCTGAATGATTTCTCTGCTTTCTGCCAAAGACTTGCCGCAAAGGAGAAAACATGTTAAAAGTAACTATGGATACTCTCAAGTCATTAAACATTGACATAGAAAATTTCAAAGATCAATCTTATGACAATACAAATAACAAAGTCAAAGTCTAACTAGTTATAAAGCTCAATTTATTTTATTAGATCTTAGTTTCTTGGGTCGTTATTCGCGCACAATATTATAATGTATGTTTTCTTCTTCTCATCATAGATGGCATACCAAACGTAACGACAAAGAAGACTCTATTGATTCTTTTATTGCAACCAGCCGTTTTAAAATACGAGATGGAACTTTAATCATAACATCTATCGAGCAAAATGACAGCGGTTATTTTTTTTGCACTGCAACAAATTCAGAGGGCAGCGAAATGCTAGAAGTACAACTATCAGTCATATCACCATTGACCAGTAACATTCAGCCTGTTATTCAAACAATAAATTTAGGGAAGTCTGCCGATCTAGTAAGTACAGAATATTTTAAGTAATGGTGCTCTAAAGTTATAAGTGCATTTTAAAGGTATGTAGGTGCACGGGATTTCCTAAAGATAGTATTACATGGCTGAAAGATGGACAACCTTTGCGTTCTGGAGCGCGGGTTCGATTATTGTCAAAGGAGCATATCCGTATTACATCAATTGCCAAAGAAGATAAGGGAATGTATCAGTGTTTTGTTAAGAACGACAAGGATTCAAGCCAGGCAACAGCTGAGTTACGTTTAGGGGGTGAGTCAAAGACTGTTTTTTTTAAATGAAACCTTTTGAAATGTCCATTTGTATTTTGTGACATCTTTTATCATTTCAGAAGTAGCACCGCAGCTTATATACAAGTTCATTGAGCAAACCATGCAGCCTGGTCCGTCGGTATCTTTGAAATGCAGTGCAACTGGTAATCCAACACCCCGCATAACATGGTATTTAGATGGTTTCGCTCTGCCGAACGTAAGTTAAAAGGCATTTATATTCAAAGTGCCCAAAAGTCGAAGCCTTGAGTAAAAAATTTTGAGATCCTGAGCTCAGTTTAAGTATACGAAGTTGTGAGGTAATTTTTTCGATTTGGGTTGGGGTCGAAATAGTGAATGGATCAAAATACTGTATCTCAAAGTACGGTATGTACAAAATACTTCATGATTAAAATGCTGTATCTCAAAATTCTATATATCAAAAATCTGTATTTTAAAATGCTGTAAAATATTATAAGTAAATAATAAAAAGTGCGCACTTTTTTACATTATTAAAACGATTTTTAGTTTTTAGCCTTATTAACTACATTTTGAAATACAAAACTTTGAAAACAAAATACTTTTTTTAAGAAAACATCATAATTTCATTAGCATAATGTTCTAATATACTCCCTTCAACAATAACATATGAACCTATGATAATTCATAAGTCTCTGAAATAATAAAAACTAAAATAAATTAAATGGTATCTTCTTTTTATTTTCTCCTTCTCATTTTCTTCTTCTTAATTATTTGCATCTCTTTCACATTTGTGCATGAATTGTTCCTATCTTAATCAACAACTGCACCAAACTTATTGATCTGCCAAAACTTCCCCTATTATATAGTATTATGAGATACAGTATTATAACAATACAGCATTTGTACAGTATTTTGAAATACAGAATATTAACAATACAGTATAATGACTATACAGTATCGTACAGAATCATACAGAATTTTGACCATACAATATTTTAAAATATAGCATTTCGACCCGCTCTCTTTCGATTTTCGTTTAATCGACTTGTCACGATACTTATGATTTTTGATATCCTTTGTAACTTTACCAAATCGCAACCGATTCTTGATTTCGATTACGATAGATATGTTACACTTATATAAGAAATATATTTTTCATACACAAAAATATAAATTCAGAATTAATTTTTAATTAACTTAATAGAACAATCGAATTAATAACACTGGTCAATAAAATAAGTTTTTTTCCGTATTTTGCTTTACACAATACTTTCTTAAACGAATTTGTTGTTCCTGAATTGGAATCTCAGGTCATTATTTCTCTATCGGACTTTTTTTTTTTAAAATGCCGTTCTGAAAATGCAAAAATATACATAATACGCTGTTACGCGAAGCTAGAGGCAAATGCAAGGTAAATTAAAAAAGTATTGTACGGTGTTTTCACAGATATAAACATTGAAATCAAGATAAAATATAGGTCTTAAATTGCCTCTTTTTGGAGTTTTAAAAACATGGAATTTAATTAATTCATATTTTTGTATAAATCATATGAGAGTTAATTTTTAATGCTGATTCAAAATCCAAACTTTTTTTAGTTATGCTTAAACACAGAAAAAAAAATGTTCGACATTATTTATATTTCAAGAATTTACGTACAGCAAAATGCGTGCTTTTGGTATTGAGTAATCTCTTCATCGTTGGTTTGACAAATAACTGTTTAATTCAAGTTGTATTGAATGGTTCCGAGTATGAAATTCATAAAATAAATGCTGGTGTTCCCCAGGACTCCGTTTTGTCTCCAACTTTCTTCCTAATATTCATAAAATTCTTATCCATTAAAGTTATAGGTGATAGAACTATAACCAAATCATTTACAAAGCCTTAACACCGGCGCAATGTCTCATGCCTTTTTTTGTCTATAAATATTTGTTCAAACAATGTTTTGTCAAATTAGTCAGTTGCATTCCCCCTCTAAACAATTCAACCGTAATACTTGCACTTCCAAAACTACTCATCGGTCTACCTTCCATTTCGGAGGCACTGTCAAGATAAATATTAGCCGTGCACGAATGAAATGCTTCAGACAACTCTGATTTTCCTTTATATTTTGATATTCAAACCTTAAGGCCAAGGCGGACTGTGGACTAATCTTGAATACATAATATGTGCTGCGTATTAATATCCCATTCAGTGTCTGGAAATTATAAAAAAAATTATAGCTTCAAAAACCTTACTATAAAAAATTTCTAAATAAGGCTATCAAACATCTCAACAAATGTAAACTTGATAGACAGTTAAAAAAATGATAGTATATGTAAAGGGTGATTTCTTAGCTATTCCCTTTTTGGTAACACTGATTGGTTTAAACAGCTGACGCATGTTTTGTGTTTAGTTTCACTGTCAAGCATTTTCAGTATGGTCTATAATTTTACCATGAATCATTTTACAAACGAACAACGCTTGCAGATTATTGAATTTTATTATCAGAATGCGTGCTCTGTTAAGAAAGTTCAGAATCCACTTTTTTGCCGATAAAATTTTTTTGGCTCAGTGGGTACGTAAATAAGCAGAATTATCGATTTTGGAGTGAAGATCAGCCAGAAGCATTGCAAGACCTACCAATGCATCCAGAAAAAGTCACAGTCTGGTGCGGTTTATGGGCTGGTGGCATCATTGGACCGTACTTCTTCAAAGATGATGTGAATCGTAACGTAATTGTGAATGGTGAGCAATACCGTGCGATGATATTTAGCTTTTTTTTGCCTAAAATACAAGAGCCTGACTTTCATGACATGTGGCTTCAATAAGATGGTTCCACATGCCACACAGCACGCGCAACAATGGACTTATTGAAAGGCGAGTTCGGTGAACACTTTATTTCACGTTTGGGACCGATTAAACGCTTTCAGACTATTTTTTGTGGGGCTATGAAAGTAGTACTAGTAGCATGATGGTTAGTGCGTTGATAGATAGGTTTAAGAATGAATTAATAAAAATGAATTATAAAAAAAAAGTGCGTTGGACGGTCATGCCAAAAGTCTTGGGATCAATCCCTGCCTGTGCCACCTAAAGTTTTTTTTTAAGGGTACTCTTGCAATGAATTGACAAATTCTCCAAGATTAATTCTTGTCATGAAAAAGTGCTTTCTCAAATTATCCGTTCCGATTCTACGGAGTGTTGCGCCACCTAATGTATTTTGTATGTTAAAGCTCATGTCTATACAGATAAGCCCGGTTCAATTGACGCAAGGGAAGACAACATTGAAGCATTTATTCGTGAGATACCGGCCGAAACGTCGGAAAGAGTATTTCAAAATTGAACTAAGCGGATGTACCATTTGAGGCACAGTCAAGGTCAACATTTGTATGAAAAATCGTTAAACATTAAATTACGTAGACCGTACTATCGATTCAAATATAGATTCCACGCATTTTTCTGAATGCTTTGTGTTTTTTTTTCGAAAAACTTTCTTATAGCTTTCAAAAAATCACCCATATGTATGTATTGATTGCATTTGTCGAATATAGTTCTATAGAAAAATAAAAAAATTGACACAAAATACCATTTGAAATTTTTGAGCGGGCACCAATGAGAAGTTATAGTTGTGGGTTGCATCACAGCTTCTTTTTTTTTATTTTAATCTTTTAATTATAACGCGGAGACTAAAACCTATTAATAATTAAACTTTTCTTGGAAATAGTTTGACGTGCAATTGCAGCTTAAGCTTTGACCTTCATTTTAATAATTAAAATCAATTTCAATTCAATGATGTTGATTTTTGTATTTATATATGTACATTTGGTTTAACATAAGAGTTTCTATAAAACCACAACATCAATGCATTGATAATAAAATAATGCTGATTAAGTGTTAGTTTTATTTTGATTACATCATTAAAAAAATAATTTTTTATGAAATATATTGCCATGTTATATAATTTGTATTATTTCAAATTTAAAATAATACTGATTTAACAAAGTGAACCGACCTGAAGCATTAATAATTAAAATACATAAAGTTAATTTTAATATTAAATAAACTTGAGATAAATTTTCAGCTTTGTGGAAAAAATGTGACAGTTATTACTATCCTGATGTCTACTATGATAATTTTAGAAAGCAGTCAGTTTGGTAGACTAGAATTTTTATTTTTGTATAACTAAAAATAGTAACGTGAAATAACTTAACTTAATAAAATTAAAAGCAAATTTTAAGTGTTAAAAATCGAAATAAAGGCGAGGTGGCTAAAAGGCGGGCGGCAGCGGTCGGTGTAGCGAGTTCGTGCTTTTTGAAAAAAAAAATTATTTCATGTATTAGTTGTTGAGAAAAATGATTTTCGTAAGGTAAAAACTTACATGTCTATCAGCCAGCATTAAGATATTTGTATACTATCAACTAAAAATAGGATTTTCTTAAATCTGTTACTATCTCCTATTATTATAATTTTTTTGATTAATAGGTAAAATTGTAACACAAATTTGGTGGAATTTGACTTGGGACAAATTTTTTGATTTTCAGTTTAAAGAAAATGGAGGAAAAAATTATTTTAACAGGAAACAAAACTTGGAGAAGTGTTTTGAAATGTCAATTGTTAGCTGAAAGAGTTAATTAAGGATTCACAGAAAATGTATTTTAAAAATAGGATTGAATTGATGCAAAAATTTACGAAACATTTTTTAGTTTTGTACGTTGATGTGTTCTTTGTATACAAAACTCCAAATTCTTTCAAGGCTTTCTTTTCAAAATTATGAAGATTTGAAGAAATACATTGGTAAGAAATAGAAAATATAAATTAGGGAATATGAGGTTCTAATATTTGTTTAAAGGGCTTAATGTTCACGGGGAAGTTTTTCATAATTCTGAATCATATTTTTGCAACGGATCTTAAAGACAAATACAGGAGTTATTTTTTTAGTACTAAGTGTACCTTCCAGTGTACCTGTCCATACACATTGATATTTTAATTTGAATGCTATTATTTTTTTAATATTATCTTATTTGATTTTTCCTTGTTTTGTACTGATTGTTTTATTAAAAAAAAAACTTCAAAGCTTGAGTACCTAATAAACGAGTAGGTAGGTACGTTAAGCACCAAATGTCAGAATAATACGTTATCAAGTAAAATTTTTGCTGTTGCGTTACGAAACATTAACGTGATATAACCAAAAAAAAAACACTATTTGAATAAATTAAAATATGAAACTCAACATGAATCATTAGTTGAAAATTGATAAGTTAAGAAAACATAAAAAAGTACCCTACATAAAAAACTATAACCTTGATAGAAGGTTTTTCTAAAAGAAAATCAAAAAATTATTTGTTTTTGTTTAAATGAATATAAAAAATCAAGAATCGGCATATTTGAGCCACTGAAAAATGGATACCAGCAATCATACGTATTCTTATGAGTCCAAATGATGGGAAAATATAATTGTCTTAAGAGTTTGTCGACTTAAATTTATCTCAGATCTCAAGGTTCTCTTCTGTGGCGATGACTATGGTTTTCTATATACATATACTATGTAATTTACTAAAATATTAGTACTACTAGTATAATCCTTCGTTAACTAAAAATTAAATAATAAAAATACAATAAAAGTCAATGTATACCCGATTGTCAAGTCAGCACTACATTTTTTCAAAATATAAAAAACTGTAATTGTAGCTTCTTTGTTGTAATTTTGTTGTACATTAGTTATTTAAAAGAAATCAAAAAATTTGTTTACTTAAATTTAAAAAAGGGGCTATGCAGTGCTTGCTTGACAAGGTTAGTCCTAGCATAACACAATGATGGAAAGAAAAAAATTCAAAAAATGTATCCTTGTTTTATTCCTGGACTTACCGTGTCAATTTAGCACTAGATACCCCCTTTTTAACGTTAATGGAATGTTTTTTTTTCTACAACACAGTTTTTTAATTTCAAAAAAATGAAGTCTTGACACTCACACTATAAGATGCGTTTTATAAGAACAAAATTGTTAGATTTTTTGGTTGCCAAAAGCGACAGGTAATTATGCGTTTTACGGACCATTCTACATTATTATATACATAAGTCCGGTATTACACAGAGCTATATTTATTTAATGGTCATTAATCGGCTATTTCGTTTTGAAGTGTCATTCGGTGATCCGCTCATTAATACACGAAGATTTTTCGAATGTTTAAGTCTGTGCATTATTTTGACAGATATCTTTTATTTCTACTTTCGTTGCTTCTTCGTCCACTTGAATTCACTTTCACTGCCAAAAACATGCAAGGAATAGCTTGGTCTACTATTATACAATGCCTCAGGACTCACATGAGTGCTAAAAAGAAAGGTGAGGCTTGGGCAAATTTTTAGTAAACTTTGAAGTTTCTTTTTTACCATATTCGTTTTATGCTGTTCTTTTTCATTTGATTTTCTTGTTGCTGCAACATTGAGTTCTCTTGAAAACTATAAAAGTGTGACTCCATATTAGCAAAGTTTACAGGAGAGCCTCATCGAATACAAATTTATAAGGAAAGTCAAAAGTGAGTCGTGAGCAGCGTTACCACTTTACTTCAATTGAAGTAGATCTACTTCTTTTTTTCAAATAAATTTAAAATCTACTTCCTACTTCGCACCATCATCAAAATATTGAAATCTACTTCATTTTCAATATCTGGTTTTAAACCTACTTCGATTTTAATCAAAATAGACTGATCTACTCCTTTTTTCTCCCACTCTTGTATGTAGTCTTAAAACTTTCTAGAGAATTAAAAATCGCTTGAATATTTGCATTTGCAGTGAAGTTACGTCTTATCTAATGTATTCTAGTGTAACCCCTTTGTCATTTTCGACATACATGAAAGGGCCTAGAAGGACCTTTATCATAATTTCTCGTCAAAAGGGCTGTTGAAAATGTCTAGGCCGTATTTCAATAACAACGACTTGATTTAAGAAAATAATGCCCTAATTCTTATCGTTTCACTTTTCAATAGACGAAAATTATTTATTGTTTTTGTTTCGTTTTCAAACAATCCTTAAAGACGTTTTTAAAGCTTATAAATCTTTCAATAACAAATTTGAATAGTTTGATTTTGTAAATATCTTTATCCATCATACAGATAGGGCCTGTATGGCAAGTTTTGCATTCGTAAACAAATTCGAATTCGAGATTTTAATCAAACATGACATTACGATGGTAGAGAAAACGAAAAAAGTGGTCTCCGATGTTTTCAAACTTAAAATAACAGTAGTTTCAATACAAATTTGTACGGTAAAAGATCGATAATTCGATTTTTTCAAAAACAACTGATAGATTTTTTTTTAAATTCTTGCTAAAATTTGTGTTCTTAGTTTAGCTTCTTTCAATATAAAAATATATAAAGGCTATCCCATCCCAGCTAGAACCGTTATTTTGTTTTTAAGTTTTCTCAAGAACTAAACTATTTTTTTTGCCAAAAATATCATTGTTTTTATTTTTAATTTAAAAACAAATACTATTTTTTTCGAAATTTGATTTCTTGAAAATGGGTTATTATTTTTTACAAAATTTAAATGCCAGTCGTCTAATAATAAGTTCAAAATTATATAACTAAAATTCAAAAACCATTTCCAAAAGCCAATTTAATTTTTTTTATTTTTTCTTGAGAAATCAAATGGCATTTACATTTTTTAAAACAAACTTTTTTGCAGGAACATTTTAATTCAATACAGGAAATAGTTTTACACAGACGTTCTTGAATACATGAGCGAGTTCACGCGAACTAGTCGTGCATTTTATTTTTTTCTGTTTGTTAATGTTTTAGTTGGGCCCTAGTCTTATTTTGGATTTGATTGTTTTGTTTTCAATATTAAAAGATATTTTCAAGTTGTCCAAAAACAAAGATAAAAGGTTTGTTGATGTACTAAAATTGTATTACGATTACAATAACTATTTCTTGAAGAACTCGTCCTTTGCAATGAAAACATCCTAAAGTCATTTGATATGACCAACACGAGCCCAATCTTTGTTTTTTGTTAGTAACAACCAAGATTTAATTTAAGAAATATTACATTAACATATTGAAGTATATGATGTGAAGCCATAAATAATTAAATTTTTTTTTCTACTTTTTATTGAAATAATATAATTTAAAAATATGTAGAATAATATGAAATCTACTTCCATTTTTCTCAATCTACTTCACTTTTTTCCTAAAATCTACTTCCACTTTTTTTTGAGAAGTGGTAACGCTGGTCGTGAGTTGTGAGCCGTGAGTCAACGTGACTTATACGTGCATGCCGAGACAGATTTATTTCTATTTAATTTTGTATTTCTCCTTTCTCTCTCGCACTTCATTGATGCAAGGAAAAACAGGCGCTGTGTAATACCGGAGTGTTTTTCGATCTGAGTCTCATTTTGACGTTTCTTTTTTCTCATATTTGTTTCATGTTTTGGTGTTTTAATTTGATTTTCTTGTTGTACATGAACATGCGTTTACCTCTCGTTGTTCTAATAACAGAAAAGTCAAAAATGATAAAGGCTCAACTTTTCATTACCGAAGCACGAATTTCGATACGCGGTTTTTTTATTTGATGGATATGTGAACATAATTAATAATTATAGCAATTTAAGAGCAAGGAAACATTTATTTCTGTTTTGAATTAATTTTTAAAGTTCACCTTTTCCAATACAAAACTCTCAAAAATGGTTGATTTTGATATTTCTTCAGTGTTTTTTGTTCAGTATTGCCATACTTAATTTTTTTTGGCATTTCTTTGACTTTAGTGCTCAAATGCAAAAAGTACTTTGCATATTCCCAAACATACACCCACCCCAAATGCTATAGTGTTCCCAAGTAGGGGATACCTAGCGGCGGGGCGGCGGCGGCGCGGCGGGCGCCGCCGTACAATCAATTTAAAAATACCTGTTTTAGGCTCAAAAAACGAAATACAAAAAAAGGAGGGTTATGCCCGAAAATATGGGATAGTACGATACCTCAGGCGACAAAGTTTATTGACGGATTTGTATAGAAGAGTTAAAAACAAGAATTTGTTGCTATAGCTACAGTTAAAGTTTCTCACCCTGTTTAGGCGGTAGGGGCAATTTAAAAAATATTTACGTTAAATAGAAAAAAAAATAATTACAAAATATTGGAAATACTTACAACTAAGTTTTATACATTTTTTTAAAGTCAATACTTTTGTCTATTAGATTTTAAATAAAGTCAAAACTATATAAATAAATTGGGTGGCGCTACAGTCCATTTGAGAACTGGGGCCTAGTGACTGACAACTCTCAACCATTCCTGTGTGCGAGTACTATTGCCAGGGATGGAAGGGACCTACAGTTTCAAGCTGAATCCGAAAGGCAAATTTGAGAAAGCACTTTTCATGACAGGAATTACTCTTGGAGAATTTGTCAATTCCTCGCAAGAGGCAGTACCCATGAAAAAAACTTTAGGTGGCATAGGTAGGGACCAACCCAAGACCTCTCGCATGACAGTCCATCGTACTTTTTTTTTTAAATTCTTTTTTATTAATTCATTCTTAAACCTATCCTAAAGCTAGACAAAAATTCATAAAACTAGCCTAATTATCCATAACTTACAACTAATTTAATGGTCCCATACGGACACTCTAAGTTAAACTATAACACTTAAAACTAATGCCTTTCGGCCCTAAGATCTATTTTACTTCATTTTAATTTTATTTATTTTTGTATTTATTAGAAAATTTGAAAAAAAAACTAATATCAATATCCTTTTTTATTTTAACTTACAAACTACTTAAAATTAGGTCCTTAAATAAAACTTAAAGCTAACCTAAACTACCTATTCTACCTATAAACTACTTAAAACTAGAACAACCACAGCAGCAAATCTAACTATCTAACATTTTTGTTTTTCATATTTTGTTGTCTTTTTTTTCTTCTTTTACTTTTTATTATTTTTTTTTTATTAATGCTGTTTGTTAATGTTTTTAATTTTTTTTAATTTTTAATTTTTTTTTAAATTTTTTTTTCGTGCCACAATGCCTATTCTACTTAAAACTAAACCCTAATACTATTAAACAAGTATGTAAGCCGGCCAAGGCTTAAAACCCCATCCCGACTACCCACTTTCAAGTGCCGATTGAAGCCACCAAAACTGGTTCTCCTGCTTCACCCTATCAGTTCGGTCCCGTTCGGACACAGCCCTACGGAACCGAAGGAGCTCTGCTCCGCCTTGTGCCATGACGTCCGATTGTACAGGAGTCGCCTATCCACGGTTCTTCGTCTGACGTGGTAGATTAACGGAACTGCCAATCTATCCTGTATCAGACCGCATCTATCTAAAAAGAGGAATGCCTCTGGGGGAATGAAGCCGCTCAAGCGTGCACTCTCAAAATACTCGTCGTTCGGATAGACAGTCCATCGTACTAACCATCATGCCACGGGTACTACTTGGCCTTAAATAGACCCAAATTATTATTATTTCGTAGAGTGGAGACTGCTAGAGAAGAGTAAAAATGCACTATTACTTGTGGGGAAGAATACACAGTTTAATAATTACAAGCGTAGGGACCGAGAAAAAGAAGAATAAGTCATGTTTATTTCGAGTGAATAAGCAATATGGCTTCTGACTTCGGGATATTGCAGTATTTTTTGCAATAATACACAACTTTTTGAGGCCATCAGCTGTGCCTGGAGGCGTCAAAACATTGCTTGGGTATGTAATTATTTATCAGGGTCAGAGATGATAAACAAGTTAAGAGGATTTTCAGCTTGGCCTAATGGCCTTTTGATTTTCGGTGTTTGTTAACAAATTGGGTAAGGTGGTTGAGCTCAGTAAATATTGCAGCACTAGCCCGATTGAAGAAGACAAGAAAAAAAAGAGATAATTCTTTCTATTGAACTCTGCCCAGATATGGGGATTACGATAAAGAAACAAATAGGGAATAAGATATCATTATTACCTGCAAATGTTAACTACATGTAATTAAAGAAAGGTGCTTAAGGTGTATATTTAACATTAATACTAATGCAACGAGCGATGGGAAAAAAAAAATAATATCACCAACGAAAATTCAGGCCTATCAGAAACATTGTAGATGTACGAGGCCAGAAAATTCTGAGTAAAATCAGTGCATAATAGTAACCAAAAAGCCCTTAGAAGAATTTTAGAACTGATTGTATTAACTTGGTAATAGCTTTAAATTGATCCTAAAAATCAAAACCGTAATCCAATATCCATCTGTAGGTGGTTTGCTTTTCATAAGGTTGTGTATTAAAAATTATAATGAAATCATGTATATTATAGGTTTTGTTTGTGTTGAAGTAAATATTTCGGTTGACTTTACAATTTAAAAAAAAGATATTGTGGGGAATTTTGACTTGATTCTAATGGTGAAATCCTGCTTCCAATCATACAATTTCATGAATTAATTTATTGGAGATTCCAGCTTTATTTTTGGTAGAAATTTCAGAATAGAAGTAACATCGATCTCGTAAGCCTACTTAAATCTTCACCCCAAAATGTTATTAACAATTTTCGTTTCTACTTACCAATTAAAACTGTAAACTATTTCGTCAATATTTTGTTGTTTTGAAATATTATTTAAATGTATGTTGTGTATGTATTTCCCTCAGAGATGTTGTATGATAATTAGCATACAATATTCGCCAGGACATTTTAAGTAAATAACCTGGAGCAAAATTAAGCTTAAAAGATGATATGTTTTAAACGATTTCAACATCTTACTACTTCCTAATATCTTGCTAAAGTAAACTTTAACTTTCAGAAATTTGGTAAACCATTTTGTTGTCAATTTCACCTCAGATAGTTGATTTGTTTGTACAATTCGTGCGCTACAGTTTTTTTGTTTTCAGTTAAGACAATATTTTTATAGGATTAAGATTTTACTCTAGGGATAGGTTTGGCAAGCTAACAGTTTGGTTCTTGGTTGCAAAAATCTAAACACCTAAGACCAAGTTACTTATCATAGGCTTAGTTTTCACGGGAATTACATGTACTTGTTTCAATAATTTTTATTTTTTTGGAAGAATATACTCTAGGCTGATGTTGGCAAGTAAACTTTTTGATTGAACCCGAACTTGTATGTATATCTTTGCAAAGTTAATCTTACAAGGAAGGACACGCTCTTTTATTTTATTTATTTGCTTTTTTCCATTGGGTATTTGCATTCTTTTTTTATCAAAAGTTTTGTTAATGAACATTTCCACTTTTGAAAAAAAAAACGATTTTAGGATATTTTTTAACACCTGCAAACGAAAACTCTTAAATCTGAAAAAAACAGTTTTAGTCTTAAATCAAAGTTAAAAAAGTTAATTTAGTAGCTCGTAAATTTCCCGATTTCTTTAATTTGTGCTGCGTTCGGTGCTTGATAAATGCAAATTGAATTATTAATTAAGAACTCACCAGCAAATTAAAACTACCGGTTGATAAGTTGTCTTATCATTTATGGTAGTTAAATGACACAAATGTCAGTTGAAGAATTCAAAACATAATTCAAATTAGCTATTTCTGTGACGGTATATAAATAAAATGCACGACTGGGTCGCATGAACTTGCTCCTGTATGCAAAGAGTCTGTTTAAAAAGTACCTATATAAGATTTTATAATATACCTGTAAAACAAGTTTGTCTTCAAAACATAAATGCCATTTGATTTGTCAAACAAAACGCGCGATTCATCCCAAGACACTACTCAACCTAGGACATTTTATACCGGAAATGAAAAATACTTGTAAGCATTCTTAATGAAAACAATTGTTTGTGTATTCAACTATTTCGTTTCAAGCTTTTTCCTTTGGATAGCTTTATTTTAATTTCATATTAGTAGAACCAGGATGAAAAGTAAATTATCTGAAGATAAGAAAGAGGAAGAATATATACATAGTAAAGCGATCGCCTATTGGTTATGTAGTTAGGTAGGTGTCTAAAACGCAACGAATAGTTCACTTGGCGTGCTTAGCTTTATGCAGATAGATAGATAATGACATGCTTATGATGATAGTGAAGGAATGTTATTGGTAGGTAGAAGGCGCAAAACATGGAGTCATTGCGTTCAGTTTTTTTTTCGTTAAATTAGAAGAAATTGTTATTCATGTGTTGTTTACATTCAGGCTCTTAAGTGTTTTGGATTTTAGTTATGAAGTGACACGTAAGCAGTAGTTGTAGAGATTGTACGTTTCTTTAACTAATACTAAGTATTTATTCTTTTATATAGGTGAATTCAAGTAAAATATGTGTTAAACAACCTAATTCTTAAAGAATAATATTTTGAAATCATATATACAAATGGCCCTACACGGCCATCGTTGGTATTTACAATAGTTATAGTTATACAAATATATAAATATGTACCAAATGCATTAATTTGGCGATAAAAGATAGGAATGTAATTACAACTTTGTCAAAATAATGCGCTCAGTTCAGTTCAGTTTTCTTTATTGAGACTTAAAATTCACAAATTATTTTGATTACAATATTTTTTAATCATGCTGCCGACTTCATTAATATGTCTGGCTTATACAAGATGTTTAATAAAAGAATAGTTTAAATCTTTTTAAATTACAATATATGCATACATACTTCAAGAATGTATTTCATTAATATTTTCGTGTTTTTCATGCACAGTTAAAATAATTAAAAAAAAAAACTACTTTAAGATACGAAATGTTCCCTGAAAAGTAAGTTTGTCTTCGCAGCCGCTTTATAAATCAAGAAACCCTTGATTTTTCAATTTGTTTTTTGAAAATCGTTAGAACGGTTTTTTTTATATATAAAACTTTTCAATTTTGTTTTAAAAATATTTTTCGTATGCAATTGTTTAGTGATTGTAACTATGCGCTCTACATTTGAATTTCGTAAGAAACTGTTGGCCCGTTTTTGAGAAATAGAATTTTGAAAAAAAATTCAATATTTTCTTAAAAATCCAAACAAAAAAAATCACTTTTGGTAATCAAATATTGTCAAGGCAATATTAAAGCTTATTAAAAAAAATGATTGAAATCAGTCTATGGACTAAGCTGCTAAGAATATTAAAAAAAAAAACAAAATAACAGTTATGAGCGGTTCCTTTCCTGAGCAATACAAAAAAGCAATACAATATAAAAAATAAAATTTTAGAGAAAGTTTAAAAAAAATCTATCGGTTTGTTTTTGAAAAAATTCGAATTATCGTTTTTTGACCAAAAAAATTTTATGGCTAGTTAGTTTTGATCTTAAAAAAAATGTTTAATGTGAATCTGCTCAAAACCTTAACTTCCAAGTTTAAACTCAATCGACCCAATGGTTTTGGCTGTAGGAGCGTGGATAGACAGACAAAACAGACCGGAAGGAATCGCGGGACCAACTTTTTTCGACACTTCTGCCATCGTAATATCATGTTTGATTAAAATCTCGAGTTCGAAATGTTACACGAATGCAAATCCTGCCATAAAGTTCCTATATGCCGCAAGTAAAAAGAGTTAGCTGCTAGGAAAATGAAACATTGAAAGTATAAGTTTATAACAGAGTTTGAGAGTTTGAACGAGTGCCGCTGAGGCAGAGGATGCTTAAGGATTACTGAAGACAAGCCCATTCAAGCACACCCCCCAAGTGACATACAAAGGTTTTCTCGTCTCGACCTGAAATCGACCTAATGTTTTAGGCTGTAGGGGTGAGAACAGACTGACAGACAGACAGAATTCCCGTTATTGACTCCTCCCGAGTTCAAAATGTTTTAAGAAGGTAGTACTTTCCACATAGCTCCTATAAACAGCAAGTAAAAAGGCGTAGTTTGCATTGGAGTGGAGAAGATTGTGGGAGTCATAAGAGTAATTATTTTATATGAATGGTATATTGGCTGGACTTAAGTGAACAGCTTCCAGTACGAAAGTATTTATATATTATTATAAAGAATATCATGATACATATCTGGTAAAATCAACAATTGGTTGAACGGAAAATTAACTCAGTAATTTAAGAAAACGTAAGAAAAGCCTATAATTATTAAGTGAAAGAGTTAGATGCTGTCAGAAAAACACAATTTGGACCTGGGTTAAAATAGAAGCTAATATTAACATCTTGTGACGTAGGTACATATGATTGTCAGGATGTGCAACAATCGCTGTTAGAGAATAGAACAGATTGGGAACCCATATAGAAAAGGTTAACTGCATAACATCCTCCAGTACATATTGAACCAATTTTGGAGATTCTCCAAAAACAAAACATGCATATTTTCCATTGTATGTGCAAGTGAATTTTTTGGACAATAAACCAAAAATTTTTTTTCAATTTTTATAATAATTTTTCTACTATAAAATGAATTTAAAGAATCAAAATAATTAAAAAAAAATGTATGTTTAATAACAAACAATATTGTTATACTCAATATTGAAAAAAAAGGTTTTGGGTGGGAGCATCAGTATTTATAGGGTAATTTCATATCTAGATTGTGAACTAAAAGGCTGTACGTTTAGTGGACAAAGTTGATAGCATAAGTAGCTGTTTTTCTTTTAATATTTACGGTAATGTGTATCCTAAAAAACATTATTCTTGAATATTGCTAGGCCCGAGATGATAACGACTTTTTACTTTAATTTTTTAGTGTTAATTTTGCTGAAGTGAAATTTTATAATTATTGTAGAATGACCGTCTGATGATCGGACAATACGTAACTTTATTTGGTGACGTTATCAGCCATGTAAATATATCTGCTGTAAAATCAGAGGATGGTGGCGACTATGAATGCAAAGCAACTTCAAAGGCTGGAGAATCATCCCATTCAGCACGATTAAATATTTATGGTAAGTAATATTGTATCAAAATATTGTAAAGAATGTTAAAAAATAAAGAATAGTAGGTTGTATTCTCATCGTACGGGAGAAGGAGTTTGTTTTCGATAGATTAGGAAACCTGTCATGTTAAGGTTATAGGTAATTTAAGTTAAGATGATAATGGATGCTTTTATATGCATGAATGAATAAGAAAAATATTTTGAAATATAAATTTAATTTTGTTGACATATTCATTCAAAACTGTGCAATTCAGTTTTGTTAGTATTTTAAATTCAACACATCCCATATAACGAAATCTAGATTCACAGCTATTAAAAATTAAGTTGGAGACAGAACCCCTAAGACAGAAATCCCAAAAACGTTAAATCTAATTCATCCAAAATACCGAAAAATGAAAATCCAGGATCCCGAAATCTAAAACCACAACAAGAAAGGTTTAAGACGATCAAATATAGAATATTAAGCATGGATATGCCTTAGTGACCAGTCATCCGAGCTGATAGATTTGTTTTACTTAAGATTGTGGATAGCTTTTTTTACTTATTCCGTACTTGGTGCCGACACTGGTCCATTGACTAGTCTCATGCTTCTTTGATCTTCAGCTGCTTTCTCTACGTAAGGCCCATTGCTGGACGATCCTGCGTATTTCATTTATAACCAGATACCATGGATCGCCAGTTTTGAAGAAATTATCAGTAAGATATAGAAAAGAATTTCTACAAAATTTATTAAGATCTAAATTTGGAATCTTAATAGATTTTCGAAAACCAGGTAAAGGAAAAACTAATACAAACACGGGTCAAAAGCTTTTTTTAGGAATCCAGTAGAAACCGCTGATATAATGTTGTTATAGCCTAATGTAGTAAAACGTTTTGCAGTTGTTTTAAGGGCACTAATTTAAAATCTGAAAACGTATACAAATAAATTCTGCACTAACTGTTTTAGTTTATAGTAGGCTAGTTTTACAAGTATTTATCTGGCTATAAGATCGAAGCAATGAAAATGAATAAAAAAATTATGTGCTTTGTCTATACAAAATTTTGAATTTTCAATGTTAAAACAATTAAACGATAAGAACTGCAAATTTAATTTCCTATTTTTATAACGATTAAAAAAAAATGTATCGCGACAACGCATGATGGGATGTTACAACATCGGTTATTCCTATTTTATACTAAATCCTCTTCTCAAATCTAGATCAAATCTATTTTACTGATTAATATTATTTATTCATACGTACTAGATACGTAGAGAAATATATATACTTATTTGTTATTTAATAATCAACAATATTTTATCAAAGATATTAATTGAGATAACAATTTTCGCATGGGTTGCCTACCTTAAACCTGGCTTTTAGGTGCTTAGTATTAGAAAATAAGGATTCCATTTCTGTTATTTACAAAAATTCAGCCTAATTATTCTTTTCGTTTCAGATAATACAATTATTTCCTAAATAAATATAAATTTTCTCTACCGATTGCACATCCACATTCACTTTTCTTTTAAGATGCATTTCTTTTTCGGTGACAATTCTGGTGGTAATACTACTTCGTTTGGATTTATGATAAAGCAGATTTTTGGCCTTAGATATCTGTGAATGACTCTTTCTTCCAAACAAGCATTAGATACAATTAGAGTTATCGGATTCCAAATTTTGTTCTGGGTTTCACCTTTGTATATGAAAACCAGTTTTTAATAGTTCAATAGTTTTCATATACAAAGGAAAAAGTAAACTTTCAAGACACAAAATTAATAAAGCTGAATCGAATTTGAATAAATTTTCAATTCATTCCGGAAGTTCTTTTAATGTTATTATTTTCAATCCCGGTTATATTACTAAGCCAAGTAGTTGAAATTGTGTTTCGGAACTTTTACTTGCAATTTTATTTTTAAAATAAAAATTGGAAAACAATTTAGCTTGTTTTAACAATATTTAAATTAATCATTTTATTTTAATTGACTCTAAATTGTTCTAATAAAGGAATGCCGTACGTCCGCCCCATGCCGCCAATATCAGCTGTTGCTGGAAAACCGTTTTTTCTCAAGTGCCCTGTAGCTGGATATCCAATCGAAAGTATAACTTTAGAAAAAGGTGAGTTGTTTTATGTTTATACAATACAAATATGAAAAATATCATTTAGAAAGGATATTTTTGTACAGTGCATTGTATTTTAAAATCTCTCCCGAATAAGGTCTTAACACTTTCCTCTTACTTATGTTTTTAATGTTTTCCATCCTTGACAATAGTAGGGCTGTAAGTCACTAGGCCCTTGTTCTTAACGGACTGTTGCACCACCTAATTTATATATTTATTTATAGAGATGTGGCTACATAAAAAGTGTAGTTATATTTGTAATGTTGCGGTTCTGGCAGATTTTCAATAATTGTTTGCGTTCTGGTTCGAAAGGGTTAAGACCCAATAAATTTGATGATTTCGAAAGATTAATTAAAATCTAGATGCCTAGATGAAAGTATATTGTTTCCACAGAAATATTTAAATTGGTTGTCTAGAAGCCTATGGGGAAAATGATGCTGAATTTGAATTCTTAATGGACCAGTAGCACTTACAATCACACATTTGAAATGTAAATTGTAATATGAAACCGAATTTCACTAATATATTTTATATAAATACGCACAAGGAGTTGATCAAGTTTGGCCTTAGAGCTTTCACTACTGCACTGGCTTAGCTTCAAAGTATTATTTTCTCGAAACTCACAAGATAAACATTTTGCATGTTATGTAATATTACTTTTTTACCTGTTTCATTAAAGATGGTGTAAAACTTCCAACTAACATATGACAGAGGATTCAAAATGGCACTTTATCAATAGATAACGTTCAGAAAACTGCTGACCAAGGAACATATACCTGCATCGCTCGTAACAAACATAATTATACATCACAACGTACAGTTGAAATAAAAGTTCTTGGTAAGTTATTCAAATTTAAAACTAAATTTTTTTAAGCATTCAAATTCACCGAAAACATAAATTTTATAGTGCTTCCTGGCAGAAATAATTCGTCATCTGTTGCACGCTAATTACACTTACTGAGGCAAAACAATCAATTTTATATTTACATCGTGTTTTTTGCAAGTCAGAGAGGATTGTCCGAAGAATCGATTAAGAAAAGTTAATAGACCATTTTTTAGTTAAAAAAACAGTTGCATATCACATATTCCTTCCAATAATCGATATCGTTGAAACCAGTTATAGCTAGCCTTAAACCCATGCCATTTATATATATGAGTACATATAAATTTACTGTACATAGTATATGTATACATAAAACTTTGTCCTTTCGCAACTGCCTAATGCACTTTTTCAAAAAAAAAAATTAATCGGGTGTGTGACTTATTTTAAGTTTTTTTAATTTTTGAGCTTTTTTAGAGAAACATGCTTGAATCTTAAAAGTATTTATATATGAACATCACTGTACTAAACCTTCTTCTTATTATTTCTATTTAATAAATTATCCTCAAAGAATTAATTTAAAAAAAAAAATTTGTTTTACATATTGGTTTACAAAGGCTTTATCTTTCGAGCTCAAAACGGTCGAAATTCGTTTTTTCCAGCAGCGCTTAAACAGACATTGTTTTACTTTCATTCTCCGTTGGTAAAATATTTTTTGTTCCTAGCAACAAAATTTTAATTTAACGGCCTCACAAACTTTCAACAGAATATTTTGATGTCAAACAATTTGCTTCAGTAAAAAAAAATGTAAATATCAAATTTTCACATGTGTACATTTCTAAGAATTCCATTTTCTTGTCAACAAGTCTTACATCATCTTCAGATATCTTTATTTATTTATTGTATGCGTGAAAGAACACACTAAAACGCGTACTATAACTCTCCTAAAACAATAATGATTTGGGGAGGATAGATATATGCCTCTTATTTTGACAATAAAAAAGTTAATTATATTACTTTAAGATTAACTTAAGCTATTTGTCTACCCTTGCACAGAATTTGAGTCTATAAATTGTTTAAAATCACAATTTTTCATTTATTTGTTAGTCGTTTGCCGCCCTCATGTGGATAATGTCTTACCTAACCTAACATTCTAAATATTACGCATTATTTAAAGGTTTTGTAGAAGAAATGCACAATTTTGTTCATATAAAATAAAATATTTTACGCATCTTAATTCAAAATTTAGCTTAATAAATCACAAAAATTAAATTTAAAATCAAAATGTAAATTTCTTAAAACATTTTGTTTGACATAAGCTCAGTATGGCGGAATTTAGTTTAAAGAGCGTAGATTAGCAAAGTTCATTCGTATTTAAAAAAAATGTTAATGAAAATTAATATAGTTATATACAAAAATGTATAAATATTCATATCATTAAGGAATATAAAGTGTCCAAAAATGTTATATGCATCTGAAAATAAAATCCAACTGTAAAAGCTTTTTTCTTGAATAAAATAGGTTAGTAATACTGGAGTAAGAAAAGGGAAATGATCTATTTAAGTTACGTTGGGCACCCTTCATTAAGGAGATTATGACTAAGTCCCCTAAATCAAGTCAGGCTAAAGCGTTTTCAGCATCATCATAAATAAATAATTATCTAGAATCGAAAAAAAAATTTATTTTGTAATTTATAATTGATTTAAAAATTAAATATTTCGACATTTATTTTTAACGTTATTCTTTTAAAAATGAAATTAATTCAACTAACACACTTATTATTATCTTTTCTTCCTTTTGCTTATGAAATTAACAAAATTAAAACAACGCACTTCTTGATGTCATAATGCACCTTGTTTGAATGTATCAATGATCACTTAACTGCTGTGCACTGTATGAAAAATTATGCACATTCACAACTGAAAATATGCACCTTCTGCACAAAAATATTAAAATTTGTGGTAATTAATTTTTTTACTAACGAAATTATTTTTTGTTTTTTTTTTTAATTTATAATTTATATATATTTAATTATATAAAAAGTCCCACCGAAAATCACACCTTTTTCCTTTGCCCGCGATTTGAATGTTGGCGATCGTACAAGCATTCAGTGTGTCATCGGAACTGGCGATTTGCCATTGACTTTTACATGGCTGAAAGATGGCCAGCAACTACTATCGCATGGAAGTACGAGTGTGTCACAATTTGGAGGCAGTTCCGGTAATGATGGTTCCCAAGTTTCATTTCAAAATGCTGCTAGAAATTTGGATGATGGTATGTCGAATCCTGTTGATAGAGTTAGTTACGATGACGGAGTTGTGGTGACGATACGCCAAAATGATGATTTCACTAGTGCGCTAAGTATAACGAGTGTGACACAGTCTCAAGGTGGTACATACACTTGTAGAGTACAAAACAATGCGGCAACTGTATCTCATTCGGCACAGCTTCGAGTCAATGGTAAACAAAGTGTAAAAAAGGCCAATTTAAAATGTATCATTATCTAATGCCAGTCGTTAGTGACGTAAGGTTAAATTATTAAATGCAAACATATAGTAGGTGTAAGTTGCATGCACATTTAACTAATATCACGGTAACGGCACCCAGTAAAGTATTTGTTACCTTTTTTTGTTAAAATTCCTATCACAAAAGATGTTTTATATTTTAAGTGATAATCTGCCACATTTTTTTCTTTTTTTTTCTTTTTTTCGTGAGTTAACAATATTGATAATAAAACTCCTTAAGGCGTTGGCTCTGAATGTGTCGTAGAAGCCCTATAAGGTCCTCTCTAAGTAGTTCCACCTTACTGGAACCGTAGACACCACTGCCGCTGCCGTCTGAATAAGGAGAGGTGCCTTAATGGAAATACCTCTTCCAACCTTTTTATGGCGGGTTGTTTGGTTGCTTTGATTAGCAAAATAAAAAAAAAAGCAACAAACAAAAGGGAGAAACCATAAAATGGCAAAATCAAAATTTTAACAACAACTTATTTATAGCAAATTAACTATCTAATAAGTTTTCCATCGGCCAATTTTGTTTCGCTAAGTTAATACTCATCATCATCACTCAAATATTACTCAAAAGTTTGGCAAGTTTTATAAATATTAAGTTTTATAAATATTAACTTGAAGATGAACTTTGGTTATTTCAAATCCAGTTGTCTTTGTAGTGGCAGGTATCAAGCCACATCATACAGATATTTCAGAGTCCAGAATGTTGAAAAGTATCTACAAGAGAGGATGTATAGCAAGAGAAGCAACACATTTTCAGAATTCGATATTCAAATACAAATCAGAATTCCAGTTGTTGTTTGGATTGTTTAATTTTTATATATTTAAAGTTATTTGCTTGACTTTCGAAGCACAAAAGATAAGATCTAAATTTTATGATCATCCTTTACACAAGAAAATGTTTGTACTTAAATAAAACTGTATGTGCGCATGGACAGCTTCAAATAACTTGAGCATTCAGTATAAATGATCATTACTACTCCATTTTATAAGATCACCTCCCAACTCAGAGCTATATCTATTTGTTTATTTACCAGATTGGTCATTGCAACTTTGCTAGTACTAATACCAATTATTAATATATTAACTAATTTAACGTATTCAACCAGAATTGTTGATAAATATACATATCTTAAAAGTGTATGTATAAACAAATTGTTGTAATCACAGATAAGAAACTGTACAGATGTCTCATCCCTACAGAAAAAAATGTCCCATATTTTGTCCACTGCTCCTGGGCTATCTACGGACAAAAAGCTTTTTGTCGGTTAATCGTCATTTGTTAAGCACAAAAAGCTGTTTTTGATTTCACATATTGGCTTGCCAGTATTCCTATTTAAAGCTATGTGTCTAACTATAAAAAAAACTTCATAGATTGTTTTTTCTCTCAGTTCAATGTCCTCGAGACAAAGAAAAACAGAAACGTTTCGATGATCTTTTTGTCCCGGTGTTAACATACGTTAACATACATTTAAGAAAATAGGAAGAGATAAGTTAGTTGGAAGACATTTTAAAAATAATTTGAATGGATTCCAAAAAAAAATAAAAAAAATTATTTAAAATTGAGTTTATAAATTGAATTGAATAAAGAAAGATATTGACTTCAAAGTTGTTTCATCCCATAGAAATATTGTTGTTAATGTTTTGCAACATTTTAAGACAATGTTTATTTTACAGAAACACTTCTTTCAAAATATATTAATTTAACTTCTCGATACATTTATTTCGACAGAAAACAGCTTAAACTTACATTTTTGCATACTAACTTACTAATACGATTAACTTAGAGTGTCCGTATGGGACTATTAAGTTAGTTGTAAGTTATGGATAACTATGCTAGTTTTATGAATTTTTGTCTAGCTTTAAGATAGGTTTAAGATTGAATAAATAAAAATGAATTTGAAGAAGAAATACGATTGAAAACAAAAAGCTTTTTGTCGGTTGATAGCCAAGGAGCAGAGGAAAAAATATTGGACATTTTCTTCTATAGGGTTTAAACATTTGTATAGTTTCTTATCTGTGCTAAAATTAAGCAAATTCATGAAATGGTTACATGTGCAAAGACATATTAGTATTATTTAACAGCATTATGGTTCGACATCTTAGAAAATGTCATGTCATTCAATGCATCGAATAAACTGCTTAACATTATGTCTTCTAGCACTATTATGATTAGAAACACTCAAGTCGCAGGTTAAAAGACTGGTTTCTGTTCAATATAGTTCATTTTGGTCATCATCAGTTCCATGTCCCCAGATTACTCAAAATAAAACTACCCACGCTTCAATAAGTAGAAATGAAAAAAAAAACTGATTTTGTTGAGCAGATATTTTGTGATGGAAATATGAAAGTCTCTACATTTGAAAAAAAAAAACGTTCAGAAGTTGTATAAAAGCACGCTTCCTTATGTGCACATCATTTTTAAAGTCTTCTTCAAAAGTAAACTCTAATTCTCTTAAAAATTATATTTATTTGCCCAAGTTTCTGTATTTTTTAATACATGCTCTAAGACCATAAACGTTTTCTTCATTTGCACATTTTTTGTATATTTCTTTTCAATGTTGCTATTGCATTGAAAATTAGAATGCGATTTTATTTATTTTTGACATGTTCTCTAAAATAAAACTTTTTTAAAACTGAAAACTGTACAGTTAACTTGTATTGTATTTTTGTACTAACTGAGTAGTGTAAAATATCAATT
Organism: Eupeodes corollae; assembly: GCF_945859685.1. Classification (NCBI taxonomy): domain Eukaryota; kingdom Metazoa; phylum Arthropoda; class Insecta; order Diptera; family Syrphidae; genus Eupeodes; species Eupeodes corollae. The sequence continues at coordinate 6,583,922 of NC_079150.1, forward strand.
TGCGCGGGTATTTAATGTCTTGAATGGCCGGCCTAACTTTTTGTGTTTTTAGTTTATATTATTAAAATACACATAACGGAATGCAATATTGTGTCGAAATATCAAAGTCATCAACTAAGAAATTAGTGTTAAGAACAAATGAAAATTTAAAATTCTATGTAAATACATTATATTTCTTGTGTTTTCGTTTCATTATCTTATGGTTTATTTTTTGTAAGTTTTTTTTTTTTTTTTTTAACATGACCAACTTGGTCTTCAAAGGGAAAGCACCCTGATATAAAACAGTTACAGATTCAAGATCTATAAAAATCCAGATTCCTTGAATTCAAGAAAACACCTGACCCCACACCTACTCCAAATTCCACAATGTACCCAAGACGTGTGTACAGAATTAATGTCTATGAGTCTTAATGTTTTGTACAAAACAATTTAGTAAAAGTGAAATATAAATATGCATAGCATACACAAATTATACATAAATATTTTATATAAATATAATACATTCTATTTATGTCAGTTTGCACCCAGCATTACGACACTTAAATAGCAAGGTACATAGTCACCTAGCTTGGGCACACTTCAGTTCTTAGGATATGTGTGAGGTTAGATAATGATATACATCTTAGCTTTTTTCCAAGTAAAAAACAATTTTTTTGGTTTTCACAATTATTTAGTTAGTGCATTACCTATCCATTTTATATTTTGTTGTATTCAATACATTATAAAAAATTATAACAAATAATCTGTTGCAACTATATTTAATATTTTTCTATTGAGACGTGTTTTGAATTAAATAATTTATTTTATTTAGGGTTATACGATTTAGTTATTGGTAGGAATGTGTATGGTGAACGACTAGGTATATCTTTTTTAATGTCCTCTTAAAGTTTTCAATTCTAGTTTAATTAATACAATAAGGTTCTGTTGCACATTTTTCCTCTTCCATTTCATTTTCGAAATAATTCTAGAAAAATCGTAATTTTATGCAAATAATGCACGACCTATATGTATCCAAAGAGTCTGTTTGAAAATATTCACTGTATTTTAAGATTAAAAAAAGTGTGTTTTTCAAAAACGTCAACTCCATTTGATTACTCAAAAAAACTTAAGAGCAGTTTTTTTACATTAATTTTGTATGTTTAAATTTTTTCAATTATAGTTTTTGTTGAATACAGTTATTAAGAGATTATTAATATACGTTTTACATTTCAAATTTCGTAAAGAAATATGATGACCCATTTTCAAGATATCGAATTCCGAAAAAATATGTAGGTACCTATTATTATTTTTTTTAAATGAAAAATAAAAACTTTGACATTTTTGATCATCAAATATTATTGTAACAGTATAAGAGCATGTGCCAAAAAAGAATTATTGAAATCGGTTGATTAGTTGTTGAGAAAACATAAAAACGGTTATATTTTGGAGCAATACAAAATCGATTTTTTGCTAAAAAATTCGTAAAGAAAAAAATTGTCTAAAAACCTTAATTTCCAAAGATGAAGTCAATCTGCCCAATGGTTTGGGCTATATGGTCCAGAACAGATAGACAGACAGACGGACGGAATCGAGAGACCAACTATTTTGACTTTTCTACCATCGTATTGACATGTTTGATTAAGATCTCAAACTTTGCCATATAGTTCCAATATGTCGCAAGTTAAAAAGGAATTGTTTTTTTTTTTATATATTTCAAACAACCAATTTTCACCATGAAAATGCCAAAACCAAATATTCCCTAGAAAATAAAACGCTTATATGTTTATATCTACATATGTAAATAAACACGAACGTATTTAAACGTAATATTGGGGAAAAGTTCCCATTAGGACAAAACGTAAATTTAAATTTATTATTTTTTCAAGCAGAGTGGTATATCTTGGTTTTCTCACTATAATTTTCCAATCATGTCGATTGCATAATTCTAATAATTTTACTATACTGTTGAGTCAATTAGATCAACTGACCACTCGCATTCGTTGTCAAACTTAATTATGAAATTCGCCGAATGAACTTCATTGTCAATTCCAAAGATCACCTTAGCATTGCTGAACTTGTTAATTATATGCGAGTTATTCGTTAGTCTAACTCAAACTCGAAGTGTTTTAAAAGTGATACAACTTTGAGGACAAAACTTTTATTTGATAGAATAAGATCTATTTGATTTTTGTATCTTGTTGCAACATTTTGAGTAAGTTTCTCTTTCATTAAGTCAGCCGCAGCCATATTCAACAAAAGTTGTTTCTTCTCAATTTCTCCTGAAACACATGTTAGCGTTGAATTATTCTGTTATTAATAAATAGTAATATATCTGATATACAATTTGCAATAGATGAAGCTGACTCTGGGGTGTAATAGAAGTAGTTAATATCTTTATCAGTTGCTGTATTAGTTGGAACGTATGTATATTTATATTATTGTATTGATATATGGCTCCCATATAAGTTACTCTATCCCTTGATTTCTTGAATATTGTTTTTCAAAAAAAAAACTGACTTCTTTTTTGGTTACACTGTGTGAACCTGTAAAGAAAGTTATCATTCTCCTTTGTTTAATATGTTATGTCATTGCTCAAAATAAGGAAAAATAGAATTATTGCAGACAGGCGTATTTTATTTATCCATTATCCTGATATCGTGCGTCTGTGGCATTGGGAGCTACTGAGCGCTGCAACCGATGTCTTAAGAGTTCCCCAGGATGCTCTCTTCTGTTTATTTTAATCTTAAATTTTGGCATTGTGTGAATAATCTTAAAAGCACGTATGCAAACATAAAATACAATTTTTATGTAGACTAGTATATGTATATGTAGATTTGAATGTATAATGATGGATTTACATACATCTGTATCTACAAATTATAATTTAAAATAAAACGGGATAGATATGTGTCGAAAAGCGTAAGCGTGAAATAGTGTCTTCACGATGATAAACATGATTGTCTACATATCTTCATTTTGGTTTTAAATATTTATTCTATGAATTTGAGCTAGGTGTATTTTTTATATCCTCTTTATTTTCGAGAAATGTATGGCAGATACATGTTAATTAAGCATATTTAAATCTCAAAGGAAGCATCATCTTCAAACTTAAAACTTTTTTTACTTGCAATTATTCTCAAAAACCTTTTAGTCCCTCCGCGTATTTCTCCGTATAATTTCGAAGAAGAAATCACAGAAGGAATGCGTACCCAGTTGATGTGCTCCAGCAGTCAAGGCGATCAGCCATTTAACATAACATGGCTTAAAGACGATGTTCCCATTCAGAGCAGTAGTGACAGCGACGGCACTTCAGGAAATGGAAGAACGATCAAGAAATCGTCGGATCCATCGTTGTTCATAAACGAATATGCACCATTTTCAAGTATTCTATCTATTCATAATGTAAGTTCCAGGCACAATGGCAATTACTCATGTCGCATAGCAAACCGTGCCGGATCTGTTGAGTACACAGCTGTTCTTTCAGTGGCCGGTAACGTAAAATACACAAATTTTAATTGTTTTATAATAATGTTTATTTAAAGCACAATAAGCACCTATTGTTTTGTTTTCTGCACTGCACAAAAAAAGCAACAACATTAATAGAAATATTAAAGAATCTTTTTTTTATAAAACATAATAATTTTAAATTGTTGTTGTCGATAGTTTTTTAAAATTAAATATTGGGATAATATTGACAGTTAGTATAAGTGACGCTTATATAATACATCTTTGATCTCGAACAACGAACGAAACTTGACCAAATTGGGTAATTTTAACACTAAAATTGTGTATGTATACCCTAGCATAGCATTACAGATATGCAAGCTTTTTGTGATCATCGAAAGTGCCTACGTTTTTTAAGAAAATTCGGCGAACAGAAAGATTGCCGTAAAGTCTATCATAATAATTTACCGTTTAGATTGTTTGATTAAATCCCCTTTGCTAGGTGGTGATTTTTTTTTAAAATTGAGATGATATGCAAAACAACAATTTGCAAATATCAGTAACACAAGCATTATTCTAATTTAACTTTTTTCAAAACAAGAAATCCATTGTTTTCTAAATAAAGTTTATTTATACAAAATTCGTTGGTTAATTTTCTTTATCATACTGTGTATGATGTTATGAAGTTCAAAATAAAATTAAACTGAAGCTTATATCTTAATTGGTGCGTGAGGTAATTAAATTTAAATGTCATTGAATGATTCACTTTTTATTTTTGAATTGCTTTTATACTCAAGTAACGCATTTTTGAAATTCCATCCTGCACATCTGCATTTTATTAACCGTGAAGTAAAATGTGTAAATGTGCATATGTGCATATGTGGCCCGGCCTATGAAAAGGTGGTTTAAGGGTCAATAAATTATTTTGTTTTTGAAGAATAGACTGGGCCACATACATAAATTATGAAATTATGGCATGATGGTTAGTGCGTTGGACTGTCATGCCAGAGGTCTTGAGTACAATCCCTGCCTGTGCCATATAAAGTTTTTTTTTTCATGGGTACATCCTCTTGTAAGGAATTGACATATCCTCCAAGAAATTATTGTCATGAAAAGTGCTTTATCAAATAAGCCGTTCGGATTCGGCTGTAGGTCCCCCGGCTCCCTGACAACATTACTCGCACACAGGAATGGTTGAGAGTTGTAAGTCACAAGGGCATATTTCTCCACGTACTGTTGAGCCACCAAATTTATTTATTATACGTTGATAGAGACACCTCGATAAAATCTCGACTTATGTTGCAGGTACCTTGGGACACAACTAATCATAAACATATGTCTCACGCTTATGAAAGGGATTGAGATATGATATTTAAGCTAAACCTATATTTTACAAATCTTCAAGAACAAATCTTCCCTACAAAAATCAATGTTCTTTCTTGGTTTTTTGCATTTTTGTACTTTTCTTTCTCCTATGAGTTCTTTCATTTGCTTTCAAGTTTTTTTCTGACCTTATGGACGGTCTAAGGATTAGTTACACCAGGGGATAGAATGTGTGCAATGTTTTTGTGGGCGGTGTGAATCCAGCCTAACCTCATACCAAGGACAATGTAACACTGGTAATCCAAGCTTAATTGTTGATATCTTTAATATTCCCGATCGGGTCTGGCGCTACTACAAATTCAAATTATTTTTAAATCTTTCGTCCACGTAGATGAAGGTGTAGTAGATTTAATTTTTTATAAGAGGGAACAGGTGTATTAAGTTGATAAACTTAGGTAGAGAGGTATCAACATAATATGTTGGCACTATGAAGCTCAGAAAGGAAAATTTAATATGAGAGATAAACACAAGTTTGACAATTTTTTGCTTCAATACCTTAAAATGAGTACATCGTACAAATTGAAATACGAAATATTTAAAGTTTTTAAAGAGAACCAGCACATCAGCTACCCAAAATTCATAATTTCAAAATGAAATGAGCTAAGAATCCAAACCATTAACAACTCAAAGGGCCTAGTACTAAAACTAATGCTAATATTTCTGTCTCTGGTCAAAACTAAAGGAGTTTACAGGGGTGAAATCGGCTAAGGTGATAATTGACTATCATATTTTTGATAGTGAATGTATTTATAGTCAAGAAAAATTCCTGAAATCACCAAAAGTTATGAAGTCGTACAATTTGTATATGCTTATATTTGCAGCTTTCAAAAACCTGCAATAGATGCCCTTTATTATAATAAAATGTATTTTATGTACCGCTTTTTATAAATAGAAGTTATTTAAAATTAAAGCAAATACTTATACAGAAGAATTATGCTTTTTCTCAAAGACGGAAACTAGTTATTTAATTTAGTTTAATAATTAAAAATATCTAGAATTATGTATACATTGTCACAACGGATTTAACTTACATTACCTCATTTTTGTCCAAATATGGACTAATACTAACGTCGCGATGCGACGGGTAATATGCATTCATTTTTTTTTATTCAATATGCTACTGCTGAGCTTAAAAAAGATGCCCGTTTTTATGTTTTAATGTAAGTATTGTCCTTGTTTTGTTTTACAATTTTAATTTTGCCAATTTAAGCCAATTTAATGGTAAACTGTCCCTCCCGACTAAACGGGGGCTATATACCCGCTTCTAGAAACTATTCTTTTTTTAATATTTTTTTTTGTTTTTAGTTATTTTGTGTTTTTTCTTAGATGGAATCAGTTGGGTTTCAATACAAATATGTACAAATAAATTTTTTGAAATTCCACTTACATTTTAGCTTTTGTCGTCATCGTGCTTTTTAATTACATTCGCCGCAGTATGGGCAAAATTTGTGTACTATACCCAAGAAAAAATAATCTTACCCTTAGCCGAAACACTATATTTTATAATTTAAGCTAAATTTAGCTTGAAACGCTCTTTTTTAACTACGATATGTTTTTTTTTTATTTCTGCATGCATAAAATATAAACACGATATGTATCTTTCCAGTATTTTTAATGCTCTTATTTTTAATCTTTAAAACTAGTTCCACCCAGGTGGATTACTAAACCAACCGACCATAACGCCGTTCTTGGAAATTCTGTCGTAATAACTTGTAACGCAGATGGCTTTCCGATTCCTGATATAACATGGAAGCAATCTATAGGTTTGTATCACAGCAAATAAATTTAGTTCCATAGTGAAAGACAATAACATTTATTTTATTTTGAAAACAGGTGTACATTCTGGAGAATACCGTGAGTTGAGCTATTCTGGCGGAAATGGAATGATTGTAAGCTATAAGAATGGATCATTAATTATACCAAAAGTAAGCAAAGACCATGAGGGTAGTTATTTGTGCCAAGCTAGCAATGGGATAGGGGCTGGACTGAGCACATTAATAAAGCTGACGGTACATGGTGAGCTCTTCCTCATGTAGTAATACACGATTTTATATATTCTTTGACTTTTATGTTGGAACATAGTTGGACCTCAAGTTACTGTAAGAAGTAAGCAACTAACAGTTCGCCGTGGTGATAGAGTGAATTTATTTTGTGAAGCGGAAGGTGATCAGCCATTGGATATTTACTGGCGTGCCAGAGGAAATCGCATTGATACTGCCTATGACATACGATACACTTTGAATGATTCACCTATAAGTCATGGAATTGTCTCGGAACTAAGCATTTTGCAAACTGTTATATCGGATAGAGGAGAATACACATGCGTTGCAAGTAATGCTTATGGACATGACAAAGCTGTTTTAAATCTTCAAGTTCAAGAGCCCCCTAATTTTCCAATGAATTTACATGTTGTTGAGCTGGGGAGTCGCACAATAACTTTGGCTTGGTCGCGTAACGATCAAGATCAAACGAACGTATACCGAGAATCACAGCCGATATCAAACTACATATTGCAATATAAAAAAGCACAAGGTGAGAAAATTGTAAAGTAGCAATTACCGTCTTTCTGATTGACGTATAACTAAACATTTTATAAAAAAATTATTAAAAAATCATATTCAATTCTTAAATTTAAATTGCATTTGGTTAAAAATTCTCAGTAAAAATGTTCTATGGTAATTAATTGCCGCTTTGTATAGGATTTTAAAGTAGCTTAATGTCTCTTTTACAGTTTGGAAGCGCTATAAGTTCTTTCTTTGATTAAGAGTCATTTCCTTCAAAATATAAATTGAAATATATGAGTGAAAATATTTTTTTTCTGACAAATTTTGAATTCAATTCTTCAGTGCGTTGCCAGCTCTTCGAGTTTTTTGTACCAGAGCGTATTTCCTTGAATTAGCTTATTTTCAATTCTAAAACTTAAACTACAAACTAATAAAAAGCGGTGAGAATCCGGGGTCAATGCTGATCATGTAGTTTGATGTTGTACTTGGTAAATTAAAACATCGTTTCATGAAGTATCTAAGGATTTTCCCTACAGTGGAAACTAAATGAATTATCAATTTTCAAAATATTAGTAAATGATAAGCGGGGTGCCAACCGATCATCAGATTCGTTTATTTGTGGTAACTACAATTCGTTTTTAGTTCTCTAATGCCACGCCCTTACCTTTTTAATTGATCTTTTTTGGTGCTTGATGAAAATCTAACCTGCATTAAAGTAACCCTCGAACTCGAACACAAATTGAATGTGTGACTTCTTTACAAAATCGTTATAAGCCGGTACGTTTGAACATTAATAAAATAATTCTACATTTGTAACAAATTTTCTAAATAAGATAAATTTAAGATAAAACGGTCGTCACGTTTCTGTTTTAATTTTCATATTTTGTACATAAAAAATCTAAGTTTAATATCCAAACTCTTGACAAATATAATTTGTATACCGTTTTTTTTCCGTTTGGGTCTTAGTTCGTTGGTAGTTCGTCGCTTTCATGTCAGTCCATTAACGTATACTTTTTAAATTTAAATTTTCAGAAGTTTGGCACGAGCACAATAATCAAAAACTTTTACCTGGGGATAAAACATCGGCACAAGTAACTTCGTTGAAACCCTCACAATCGTATCACTTTCGTTTGTATGCTGAAAATCATTTGGGAACAAGTGCACCTAGCGATATTCTCCTTGCTCAAACGGACGCAGATGTCCCAAGTGGACGTCCGCAGAATGTTGCCGCTGAACCCCTTGGCCCTCAACAGCTACTTATAACCTGGCGTCCTCCTGAAAGGGATAGTTGGAATGGCGAACTTCTTGGATACACAATCGGTTATCAGAAACATGAGGACAGTGCATATAACTATACTAAAGTCGGAATATTGTTTGGTGAAGGATTGCATGATTTTAGATTGGTTGGCCTAGAAAAATACACTCAGTATGATATTACTGTCTCAGCTTTCAATGTAAAAGGAGATGGACCTCCAAGTGAATCTATAATGGGTCACACTTTGGAAGATGTTCCATCGATGTCTCCACAAAGTGTTGCTTGTACTGCACTAACAGCTCAAAATATACAAATTTCATGGCAAGCACCTCCAAAGGAAAATACACATGGAATAATACAAGGCTACAAGGTCCTCTACGAGCCTTGGAATGATGAAAGTGATTATGGTAATCGAGAGACAAAGATAACTTCTTCATTAAATACAGTCTTACATGGATTGCAACCATTTACCAAATATAGTGTTCAGGTACTGGCTTTTACAAGAGCTGGTGAGGGTGTTTTAAGTTCAGTAATCACATGTACTACAGAAGAAGCCGTTCCAGATGCTCCTGAAAGGGTGAAATCCGTCGTTAGCAGTGAGTCGTCAGTGATAATTAGTTGGCTTCCACCACGACGACCAAATGGGATTGTAACAAAATACAATGTTTATATTCGAATATTGGAAAAAGGACAAGAGTTAAAAATTCTTAAGGAAGTGTTACCAGCTCACAATCGTCATTTTGAAGCCAAAGATTTAACAACAAGAGAAACTTATGAGTCTTGGGTAACGGCTTCGACGCGTGTCGGACAAGGTCCTAGTACTCCAGTTATTAAACTATCACCGAGCTTTGCAGTACCAGCTGCAATTATTTCATTTGGACAGTCATTGAGTGTTAGCTGGAAAGTAGACATGAAGCTGACTTGCTTGTTTGTAGGAAATCCCAAGCCGAATGCCGAATGGAAACTTTTGAACTCGAGGTCAAAAAAACAATTCCGATTAGAAGTTGGAAGTGACAATACTTTGACTCTAAGAAATATACAACGAAGCCATGAGGGTAATTATTCGTGTGGTGTTCGCAACGCTTTGAGCTCGGATCATGTGGTCTATCAGTTACTTGTTCAAGGTATGTTTAATTAAAACTTAAAATTAATTTAGATGTTTAGTAATATTATATTTATTTGATAGAACAATATGAAGGTGGAATTTTTGTATCGAAATTATTTATAACATAAAAAAACTTTTACTGACGTAAGTCTTTGTGGGTAAAATTATAACAAATTTACACTAAGTCTCCGTACAACAGCCTAATTGTAGTGTTTTTTTCTTTTGAAAAAAAGGTTCTACGAAATAATGTAAAACCAAAGTGGTAACATTAAAAAAAAAGATATTTTCCATCTTCACCTTCTTACCAAATTTTAAAAATTGTGATTTTGGTTTTCAAAATACTTGTTTTTAATATTTTGTTATAGTAAATGTTGAAAGCTGCTGTTTTTAAACTTTTAAACTTTTTGGACTATGTGTATTTTTTTTAGATACATTGAAATAAATATAATGAAAAATGAAATTTTCGAACGAAGTTTAAAAAAAAATATAAAAAAGCAAACTTTTTGAGATTTTTTTTTCAAAAACGTGGGAAGATGGAGTATAATTAAAATACTTTTGTTGAATAATATTTAAAAATTAGTTTAATCATTTCTTCCTGAGCTAGTTTTCTATCAGACGTTCTTAAAAAAATCGATCAAATAAAGTTGTCGTGCAAATTTCTTTACCTCTAACAAATGAAATTCACAAACATCGCGTTCGTCACCAAATTGACAGTTCTTCTTGCGATAAATCTAGCGATATTATAGAAATATATATATGTAAATGGTCTATTTTTGCGATAATGAGAGCATTCTTGCCCTAGAACTAATTTTATCAAATCATGTTGTTAACTTTTAGTTATTTTGTTTCAAAAAATCCAACCTACTACTTTTTGAACAAAACACTAAAACCTACAAAAACTGCAAGAAATTGATAAGAAATTGTTTTTGACTCCAGTATTATGAGAACAAAGAAAGATATTGACTTCAAATTATTTATCTCACACAAAATATTGTTATTAATATTTTGTTAAAGTCTCAAGCAATATAAATCTACTAAAGGGATGGGAAATTATCAGTGTGGATAGCATCCCAGATTCTTTTTTAGTTTGGTTTACAAAGCAAAAAACTGTTTTTATTTAAGCGTCAAATCAAATTAAATTAAATTAAATTAAATTAAATTAAATTAAATTAAATTAAATTAAATTAAATTAAATTAAATTAAATTAAATTAAATTAAATTAAATTAAATTAAATTAAATTAAATTAAATTAAATTAAATTAAATTAAATTAAATTAAATTAAATTAAATTAAATTAAATTAAATTAAATTAAATTAAATTAAATTAAATTAAATTAAATTAAATTAAATTAAATTAAATTAAAATAAATTAAATTAAATTAAATTAATTTAAATTTAATTAAATTAAATTAAATTAAATTAAATTAAATTAAATTAAATTAAATTAAATTAAATTAAATTAAATTAAATTAAATTAAATTAAATTAAATTAAATTAAATTAAATTAAATTAAATTAAATAAATTAAATTAAATTAAATTAAATTAAATTAAATTAAATTAAACTAAATTAAATTAAATAAATAAAAGGTAAATATTCAATTAAATTAAAACGACTTCATACCTACATTTTTAACATTCAAGTTACAATTCATCTTTCACGTTTAAATAATATTTCCTCGTCAATAGGCTACTGAATAGAAAATGGAATATTATGTATCCTATATAGAATTATTGTAAAACCGTCTTGATTTATACATTCAAAGGTTATTTTTTATTTTTTTACATTTCAATGAACAGTTCCCCCCGCTGCTCCTATCTTATCTATAACTGGAACTACCTTCAAATCTGTATCATTACAATGGCATGTAGACGATACTGGTGGCGCACCTCTGAGGGGCTTTACTTTAACTTATCGAAAAGAATTTGGTGAATGGGAAGAGTTGCAGGTAGATCGCCGTATTCACTCTTATTTACTAGAAAATCTTCAATGTGGAACTCGTTATCAATTTACCATAACAACATTTAATAAAATTGGCACTGGACTTACAAGCGTGGTTGAATCTGCAAAAACAAAAGGTAAGACTTTAAATCTTCCTACATCCCCACATACATCCCTGTCCCTGTATCAGCTATTATTATTTTCTTAATTATATGCATAGTAGTACCCGTGACATGATGGTTAGTGCGCTGCAATGTCAAAAAATAACAGCTGTAAAAACCGTCCGAACGAAGCAAATTCATTGTGAACTTGATATGATAAGTATATGGAATTAGTTGAACGTTTTCATTCATGAAAGAAATCTCTAAAGTGTTCCCGTTTTCTGCAAAAAAACTACAGGAATCTGGGAGCTTATTTGAATTTGTATATTTATTGTGTGACACTGAAAATTCCTCATTTTACAAGAATTATTATTATAAAAAAATATCTGTTCCAATCAGAGTACTCTCAAATACGTATTCTTTTTGAAAAACACATTCTTAATCTCAACATGGATCTTCATAAGAAAAGTATATAGCTTTCAATTCGTATTTTAGAACAGAATTTCAGGAATAAATAAAGTAAATTCCCTGAACTAGGAACCGATAAAATAAAAAGGGATGTTTTATATTTGTAGGTAGAAATTTGTAACCAAATAAACAAGGTTTTGATTTTAATGATACAAAACTTAAACTGTTAAAATACATTGATACTTCATTAGCTATCGATGGTGCTAATGTTTTCTATTGTTTTCTATTTTAAGCCAAGTTAAAATTGAATAACGAAACAACTATAGGTACACCCTCCTGCAATTGTAATTTTTTGTAAAGAAATAAATAATGTAAGTAAATGTTAGAATGTCCTGAGCTTTTAGAGAATTTTCAAAATTTATATGATCTTCTGGTCTCTTCTCTTCTTGAAGTGGGAACGCTGAATACTAAGGCATTATGGTAAGAAGGGTGAGTTTGTGTATAGCTTCGCTCACACAAAATAAAAATGAATTTCCAGCGATGGACTTTCCTTGAAAAAGATATGATCATGGTTAATTTTTCTTTCAAAGCTTGATGTCTGAAAAACTTTTCCATTTTTGGTGAGAGAAAAAGAAACAAATTTGTAGGTGTAAATTTTACTTCGAAAAGACAAAATGAATAATTTTTGTTTTTATTATTAGGACAAATTTCAGTGCAAAATGCAATAGGGCTAGACATAAAAAACTACCTGCGGCATATGATTAATTGACAAAAAAGGGATAATTGTTTATTTCTATGTTTTATTATTGTTGGCTTAGCAATAGAAAGGTTCCGAGGGCGTTGTGATAACATTTATTTATGGCGTTAGTGTATATTTGATTTATTTGTTTAAGAGCTGAGGAGGAATACTTTTCTCACGACCTGATGTGGGACACAATTTTGGATGCAATTATAATTAATCCAGGTGACGATTCTTCAACCGAATATGAAAGCAATTTTAGTTCTGAAAACTAAGTATATGTAAATAAACATTAATTTATTTATTTATAGATATATTTATTTAAGCAGAAAATATATTACATTGATATCTTAACCTATATTGCACAATTTACAGAGTTACGGTATATAACTACCTTGCTACTGACAATAAGAATAACAGTATTTTAAGCAAATAAAAATGTAGAACACAAATATAGTGAAGGAAAAGCTTTTAATACCTTCATTAAAAAAATTGAACTCACGCATTCCATCTCATTAATTCCCTGTATTAATCTTAATTCAATTTCCTATCCAATACTTAACTCTCAAAAAAGCAACGATACTTAAACCTGGCTATTACAAACATAACCAACAAATTTCAGGAAATAAACCAGTTCCTGCTCGAAAACAAAACCTAATTAAACCAAATATAACATCAGCTATTCTCGAGTTATCTTCATGGAAAGATGAAGGATGTCCTATTCTTTACTTCACCATTGAATTCCGAAGATATCGAAAATCAAGTGATTGGATTATTGTTTCTAGTAGTATTGCTACCCAGCCTCGATACACCCTCGGTGATTTGGAGCCAGCGACGGCATACAGCCTTCGAATAACAGCACACAACCATGCAGGCTCAACTCAGGCTGAATACCTATTCAATACATTGCATTTAACAGGTTTATCAGTTAGTAACAAGGATGAAAGCGATGTACCCGAAGCAGGACCATTATTTCGTGATGTCCATTTTATTGCCGTTCTAGTAACATCCGTTTTTGGGACAATTTTAGCATTGGTGGGAGCATGTATTTGCTTGAGACATTGTAAGTACAAATTTGTCTCTACATTTGCATACAGAACTAAAACCTTCTACACTTTTCATCAGATCCAAGACAACAACTAGATCAAAATGTCAACCCGATGCGCCCACCTTTATCAGAAGGAAAAGATCCGCGACGTCAAAACCGTGAGCATTGCATACAGAATGCCTTTTCATATAGGTACACATACAAATCAATTAAAGAATGATATTTTTCAGGCTTAGAACAAATTCCAGAGTACTCTGAGGACATATATCCGTATGCAACATATCATTTGCCTGACCAAGAAAACCAATCTGGAAATATCGATCGCAATGGAATGGTCTATGACCCTCGAAATCAAGATACTTTAACTCTTGCGAATAACAAACGTTCTGCAATCACAGGAATAAATATTGTTGGACAATCCAGTGCTCCTGTTGTGGCTGAGAAAAATTCGCCTGTCACAGAAAAGCGTCCAAAAATTATTCCTAATACCATTAAATCGGAATCAGAAGAATACGATTCACTCAATTCGGATAGTGATATATCTGCTGAAAGAAATTGTAATAACAGTCGTACTGAGTCTGATCGTCAACTAGATGACCATGATTCATTTATATGTACTTACGCTTTGATAATAGTTCGTAATATTTTGTTTTTGATATATGTTTCAAATCGTTTCAGCTCATGGGCACAGTCCTATATCTCGAAATGGTGGTAATAAGGAACGACTATCAGTATTCAATAGCACTCCGCAGCATAGTAAGTTAGTATCTGTTTCTTTTCTTTAAACAAAAAATATTATTTGTGTTTAAAAGACGATGGGTATTTCAGACGTACAACCAACAGAATTAGAATAGTTGCCAAATGAAAGGATATCACTACTTCATAATTTCATTCTATGGCTATAAGTAAAACCGCCGGAGACAAGAGATAACAAGATGTTTCTGTATAAATGACTGTAGTTAAATGCACCTTAAAGTTTAATTTATCATAAGCGCTGAACGAATCTGTAAGAATTTTATACATCCAATGAAGCTTAAGCATTTTCCATAATGGCGAACATAGTTATTAAGTTATTTTCCCCCCAGATTTGGTACACATTTTAATTCTGTTGTTCTTACGCCAACCACCCATATAAAATTGGCCATTATTCCTTTTATAATGATGGCTCAGAAAAGTCTAATATTAAGGTGACATTGTGCAATATATATGTATATATTCTACTTTTAAACTGAATACCTCGATATTTTTGCTGAGTGTTAACCACTTAGCTACTCGTGTGGAAAAATCATATACACTATGTAGTCAAATATGTCCAAGGTGTTTTCTGAGACGATGCAAGAAAGTTGTCTCTCCTTCGGATCTGACTATAATTTGAAAAAACCTTTATACATGCATCCAAAACTTGAGCATTGCTCCCATTTAAGGACTTAAGCCGAAGCAACTTTTCAACTGATTGTCATTATCATTAGCATCATTAAATCAATTACTCCACTCTTGTCCTAAAGTGTTTCGCCTGTTTCACAGTTAGTTCAATAGATAATTCTCTTTTGAAATAACCAGCCGCATTCCTAAACCTAAAAAATGTATGCTTAATACTCTCACATCTAGGAATGCTTATTAGCTATCCTTGAACTCAACTTTGGCCTAACTGTGATTTATAGATGTTCGTTCCTTAGTCACTTTTGAAAGGTAATATGTGTTTGTGGTGCCAGTGTTTTGGTTCTGTTTCATAATGAAATCATAGAATTTATAGCCGTTAAAATCTGTAGATATTTCGAAATTTATGGCATATGTAAAATGTTTGCATATGTATGTGTTTTGCACACTGTTTATCATTTTTGAATATTGTGTATTTATAAATTTGTTTCCATTATTTTTTTAACATTATAGAAATTTTGCTTTACTATTTATTTTCTATTTTGAAATTTTAAAAGATTTTGAAACATCAACAGTAACAGCATGGACATGCCCCTCGACCACAGAATCTTTGACCCGCCGCCAAAGCAACATGCACAATCTACGTCAGCCACAACCAATCAACAGCTGCTCCACTATCTCCACCTTAACAACCAGCAGCACCACCATAATTCATCAACAGTCAGCACTACAAATCTGCCCCGTATATCCTTTGCCAAAAATAATCAAAATGAACCATCCGAAGTATGCTCAACACGCATTAGCCAATCAGGCTCTTATGTCGAAATTTTAAAACACACCAAGTACCAAAATTTGCAAAGTGATAATAATCAGAGGCAGAATTTTTCAATAAATGAAGATCCATTAACTAAATCAGATGCAGTTAACAGTCATCTTTCGTCATCATCATGTCAAAATAAAAGTTACGGTAATTTCCTTACAATCACACCACGACGAAAAGGCAAACTTCTATCGACTGCAGCAGCTATTGGTGACCATCGTTATCATCATAACATTGAACCTTTAAATTTGCTAAGCGTTGAAAAAGACAACAATGCCACCATAAAATCAACTAAACTCTACGATTACAAAACATTGGAAACCCTCAGTAAAGCTGATACACTTCTTTTAGGTTCTACAATTTTTCCTAAGCTAAAGAAGACATATTGCGCAGAAATAACTACTTTTGCAGCTAGTGATAAAAGTTTTGAAAACGGCAGCAACACCACTAACCAATCATCAAATATATGTGAATTCCAACAAATATTATTAGACACAAACCTTAGCCCACCTACTGCATTTAGCGATGGGGCTAAAAAATCTTCATTATCGTAAAGACTGAACCAGAAGAAGGTATTTCTACGAATTTTTTTTTTTATTTTATAAAAATAACTAAATATATTGAGATTCCTCCATTGAAAAAAAAAACATATCACAACTAAATACATTGACCATGTAATGGAACTCAACGAAAAAGGGTTTTTTGTTACATATTTTTCTTGTACGTTGATATGAAATTTATAAAAATATCACACTATTAAGGTTATATAAAAACGCTTAAATGTATCTAATGGCTTTTATCAAGAAAACAATGAATACAAAAGAAACAAATTCAATTAGAGTACACTTTGAGGGGACTCAATATCTGAATTTTTTTTACAAAAAAAAAATCAATCAATTAAATAGAAACATGTCAATTTTTACAATTAACTTTTACGTGAAAATAACAATATAGTGAATATTTTTAAAAATCTCGTTAACCTAAATATCACCATACTCTACTTTTTTTCATAGTGTTTTATTTAAAAATTAATAGGTGTATAGACACATGGCGGATAAGTTTCAAAAACGGATTTAACAAGTTAAATAAAGTTTGTATAGAGTTTATTATTTTCTAGTTTTGATTAAAAAAAAACGTCCTCAGATAGAAATAATTGTATAATAAATTAAAGACGGTTAGGATTCGGAATTTTATCTTAAAACTCAATCAAAATAAGGAAAAGGAAAATTAGATTAGAACAATTATTTTTAAAGTCTTACGTTATACGTATTTATTTTAATCTTCACCTTATTACTACGAGTATTTTGACCTTATATATTCAATGATCTAATCAGTTTTAAATAAACCCATATCTTTAAATTTGTTTTTTTTTTAAAACTATTAGTAGTGTTGTCATCGAATGATAAATAAATAATAAGAGGATAATAATTGATCATTGAATTGTGCTCTGTTTGTCTGCTTTTTTTAAAATATGGTGCATTACATGAAGGATAAGATATTTTTGTCTTGTCCTTACTACCAAGAGATTCAAATTAGTTGTGTGAAAAAAAATGTTGGTGCATTTTATGCAATCGCAAAAAGTTCTGATACAAATTAAAAGAGCTACTATCTATACTTTATTAATTTAATTATAACAAAGAATTTTATTTTACAAATCATTGACCGAATTCTTGAGCTTCCAATGCAGAATCTCAAATAATAACATCTGGGATATGATAAATGAGCAATTCAAAGTCTTTGATGTGAGAATTTTGAAATTTTTCAGAGTTTTTGTATGTTAACGGAAATTAATGTATCATATCTTTTGTCAGATTATAAACGGTTCGCCCTGAAACCGAAAATATGTCGAAGGTTTGTCAACCAAATTTCTATCTTGTTCTTTTAAGTGGGATTATATGTGTTTGTTCACTCAACTATTTCGTCTTTCCTTAAATTCTTTGCATTTGAATAATTTAATTTACCCTACAATTATAAACAAACGTATGTACTTAATTTTTGTTATACTTTTACTTATGGACGCACGCGCACAAGGTTATAAAAAGCTTACGTTCACACACAAATATGTTATTAAAGCGAAAATCTTACTACCTATAAGTAACTGAAAATTATCTATTAAGAAATTCGCAATCAGTGAAAAAGCTAATTGCTGTCAAAATTACAAGTGCAACAAGTAAACAAATGGGTGTTCGAGGGTGATATCTACGAAGGATTCCGGTCTTTATATAGATCGTATTTGCTGTATCAAAGGCAGAATGTCTTTGAGGTATATGATCAACACGGCATTTCGTGGGAAAGGTATGTTGTAGGGGGATATCGTATATCCCGTCTGCTGTATGCAAATATTACAAGAAAAAGCAAATATTGCTTGAATTTGAAATGAAAGGGGATATGAAATAGTTTTGTGTGCTGCGGGTACCCTTGTGCAGAGGAGAGTTCTTCCATAAGGCGTGTACTGCACATATTTATTGCACAGAGTATAGTACACTCGTAATTTTAACATGATTTTTCGATTTTAGTCCATGATCAGCTTTAGTGTTAGCTTTAGACGATGGTTATATGGATTTTCGAAGACTTGGATGATAAAAGGAAATAAATGTTAGATGCAGAATATACCCCTGTTAATAGGTGGGGATCGGCTATATAGGTTCGAAAATGCGAAAGAAAAATCATCAATAACAATCGCGTCTATTATCAGCTGAGGGATGGAGCGTAAAAAAATACGTTGAGAAAAAGTGAGGTGGAAATAGGGAATTGGAGTAGAAAAAACGATAGTTTTAACCAAAAATTACACCATTATAGAACGAATTAAATGTACCGAGGAGGTAAACAACTACTTCCTCCTCTTCCTCAACCAAACAGCTTCTGCAAAAATCATTTGAGAATACTCATAGCCGTGTGTCGTGCTTTTCTAATAGACAGTGCCCGATTATGACACCGATTATAGAGCTAATGTGCCATCTGCTTAGAGATAGCAATCAGCTTGATCGCTTTAAATCTAGTGTATGCCAGATTATTTTTGTGACAACAAAACAAGAATTTGCATTCTAGCAACTATGAATTAAACTCAAAAGTCACTTAGCACGAGTAGGTTGTGAACTAAATTTCTTCCATAATTACAGATCGAAATAATGTTATAAAAATTTTCAATTTTTCAAAAATCTGAAAAAATAATTGTTGATAGTGAATTTATCATAGATTGTACACAAAACTACTTAAGTTAAGAAAATATATTGTTTTATTTTACTGCTCCAAATAGACACACAGGAAAAATAAACTAGGTGGTGCAACAGTCCGTTGAGAGACTTACAACTCTCAACCAGTCCTGTGTGCGAGTAATGTTGCCAAACCCGAACGGCTAATTTAAGAAAGCACTTTTCATTACAAGAATTACTCTTGGAGGATTTGTCAATTCCTCGCAAGATGTAGTACTCAAGACCTCTAGCATGATAATCCTATGCACTAACCATCACGCCACGGGTACTATACACACAGGAAACTCCACAACAAAACCATTTTACTCATAGCTAAAGACAAATGTAAGACTTTTAAAACTTAACGGAGATAACCAGGACATTGAAGATAAGACGTGAGTTTTTCAATCAGTTGAGATATACAATAATATATACACCAATAATCCTAGTACAAAAAATAGGAAAAATTATCTTAAGTAAAGTAAAACACTTGACACCTTACACTTAAGGATGTGAAGAAAACAAACACATATTTTTCACAAAAAGTGAAATTGAACGGGACAGACAAATTTATTAAACGAAAGAATAAGTATCAAAATCCGATTGTTATAATAATACAAATTTAAATCCAAATTTATGGTAACAGATTTCTCATACAGAATTTAAAATGGGACGGGTCGTAATGCTGCGTAAGTATTCAAATTTCTGTACGATACTGTTTGGTTAATATTCTCTACTAAAAAATACTGTACATTTAAAATACTGTATCTCAAAATGCTATATTGTCAAAATAATGTATATCATAATACTGTATCTCAAAATTCTTTATCCCAAAATACTGTATGAGCAATTGCACTAAACACCTAAATTTGAACAAACTTTTAAAAATTTGCACGAACACGTGGAAGTTAAGATCAATTAGTTTAATTCAATTGTGTATGTAATTGTTCACTATCATTATGATAAGAACAACTTATGTACAAATTTGAGAGGGAAATACAAAATTAAGTAGAAGAACACGAGAAAGAGGCAATAAGGAAAAGATACAATTTATTTGTTTTTATTAATTCAAACACTTATCAGAGGTACATATGTAATTGTTAATGAGAAATTATTATGATGAATTCTGAAAAAAATCTGTTTTCAAAATGCTGTGAATAGGATGCAAACAAACAAAAATATTTTTGTTTTTATCATACAATATTTTGGAGATACTGTATTTTGAAATACCTCAACCCCTTAATATAAAAATTAATTTCAAAATATGTTTTAATCTGATTATTAAATTCTTTCTTGGTGTTAAAGTAAAAATTTAATTCGTTATTAATTCATCACAAATTCAACAAACGGATAGATAAAATTGTAATTCTACCAAGGCGAACAAAACTTGTTAATTTTTATATATACAATAGTACAAACAATTCTCCGTACAGCAGTTTTCTTTTTGTTGATTCTGAGATAAAATATTTAGTATAACAATACATCAAAATTAAGTAGTTTTAAAATCACAATCACGATTTTTTAATGTTTGGTAAAAAGTGAAGGAGGCAATTAATTTTTTTCCAATGTTAACACTTTGGTTTTTACATTTATTACTAGTACATTTTTTCAAAAAAAAAAAAACAACACTAAAATTAGGCTACTGTACGGAGACTTTTTGGACTATGCCTATGCATATATCAATCAAAATTTTGTAATTTTTTATTATAATGTTAAATCAATGTTTGTATTTTATTATTTAAAACAAGTTCTTAACATAATGAATGTTCATACAAAAATAACACGGATTTAGCTATAGTTGAGTAATTGTATTCTTTCTCTTAAAGCCTAACCCATATTTTATATATTTTTTTTATGTTTGTGTTTTGCTATTATATATACATATTTTATTGTTTTATTATATGAGTGGGTATACTTCCATGATCCTTTATATAATTTGTATTCAAAAATTAAAATTAAGGCATAGCTATAGTTTGTCTTACGTTATGTTCAACTCTTAAAATGTATCGTACGTTAAATTCTTTGGAAAGTTATAAGAAACATAAGCTAACACGAACAAAAATTTATTAAATTTCTTATTCCAGGTAAAAGACAAATCGGAAAACAAAATAAAATAAAAAAAAATTGGATTTTTTATTTTAATTTTGTTCATTCCGATTTATTTTAGCCACACTGTACTGTAAATTAAGAAAGTTAAAGGATTACAGATTACAGGACAGTTTTAAGAACCGCATATATTTTCTGATAAACAGCCAAACATATAAAAGTTACGGTTCAAGTTATATGCAGTAAATAAAACATAACATTTTTTCAGAAACTTTTTAAAAAACAACCAGCATTTTAAAATAATATTGTGTACATTAAAAATATTTCAATAATTTCAAATATCGGTTTACAAAAAAAGAACTTTAAAAAGCAACAATATTTAAAAACTAAAGTTTTACATTTTTTTAAAAAAAATTTAAAATTAATAAATAATAAAAAAAAATATAAGGAAGAGCGGGGAGAGTACGATAACTCAAGCATTTTGTTTTATGCAAGGGGGGTATCTCTCCCGTTTAGGCGGTGGGGGCAATTTAAAAAAATATGTACAATAAATGAAAAAAATATAATTACAAAATATTGGTTATACTTAGAACTAAGTTTTATAAAGCCAGAAATTTTGTATATTAGCTTGTTTTTAAATCAAGTCAAAACTATGCATAGTTTTTGAAAAAAAAATTAAACTCAAAATTTTTACAAAAAAAAATTAAAAAAAAAATGTTTAAAGTTTATTTTTTCAAAACTTTACAATTATCTACTATTGTTTTTCTTAGAATTCATTGGTTTAATTTGTTTTTGACCAAAAACTAAAAACTAGATGATTTTATGTCTCCTAGTTCTTTAGAAAATTGAAAATTACCAACAAAAATATTTTAATTAAATTGCTTTTTCCGTGCTTGGGTATTTACGTAGTCTTCTTGTGATAGTTATAATCGAATATGTATTAAGATGTACCTAGGGTAAATTATTTTTTCTTAAATCCAACTTGTTTTAATGCAAAAGAAACTTCGCAATCATAACCTATTGCACCTACCGCACCTTGCACTCTTCCCACCTTGCACATACCCCAAATCCTATACTGTTCCAAAGCAAGGGGCAGCATGCCCCCCCATACACATCCCACTGTTACACCCAAACTTACACCTACCATTATTACTACCAAAATAAGACCACTCAAGCAAAAAAAATAATTATTAAATTAAAATAGTAGTTGTGGTTATTTTCAATGTTCTCAAAAACTAAAAACATTAAACCATCTAATTTTTCGTTATTGATCAAAAACAAATAAGAGCAATAGATTCTAAAATAAAAACAATAGCAGATAATCTTGAATTATTTAAAAATTACACTTTAAACCTTTTATTAACGTTTTTTACTCAAATTTTGAGTTTTTTTTTCAAAAACTACAAATAGTTTTCACTTGATTTAAAAACTGGATAATAAAACAAAATATTGGCTTTAAAAAAATGTATAATACTTAATTGTTAGTGTTACCGTTATTTATTAACTAAACGAGGGGATATAGACCCAAAGTTAAAAATTCTTGTTTTTAACTGTTCTTAAAAATCCGTTATAATATTTTGTCGCCTGAGTTATCGTACTCTTGCCGGAAGAGCAAAGTCAGTGATAATAGACACTATACGTGAAAAGTAAAAGAAATTGATGAATTCATTGCCGATACTGAATGCTTTAAAAATTAAAGTAAATAACTAATCATAATATTGACATTAGTAAATTTAAGATGAATTAAGATCTTTCATAAATGATCAACCAATTATAGATATTATGACTTATTTGTTAGTTAAAATATGTAATTATTGTACAATTGTAAATTCAAATCTTTGTTTTTTTTTAGAAGAGTTCATTAAATCGCTGAATAAATACATTGAAATTTTAAATATAGTTTTTTTATTCATATTTGTAAAATTTGCTTAAAATGACTTCATTGTTCATTTATGAATATATGCATTTCACTCATTACAGAATATTCATTAGTCTCCAATTATCTCCAATAATCTCCGATGCCTCTCGAAAAATTCTTACTTATGAGTTTATCTATTCTCTTGATTCCAAGCCTCTTCAGAGAACATTAAAAGTGAAAGATTTGGGGGTTCTTTTTGATTCTAAATTTTCATTCTCTCTTCATGTTGATGCGATTGTTGCTAAAGCTAACTCAATGGTAGGGCTCATTAAAAGGAATTCCGTTGATTTTTCCGACCCATACACCCTTGTATCATTATATACTTCCTGGTCAGGCCAAATCTGGAATACGCGGATGTTATCTGGAATCCTTGTCAACAAAATTTATCTGATAGAATACAGAGAGTTCAGAATTGCTTTACAAGATATGTATTTTACAAAATGCGTTGGAATTTCTATCCTTGTTCCCAAGCTAGGCAAAGCTTTTTAGGATTGCAATCCCTGAGAGCCAGAAGAACAACTCACGATATTGTTTTTGTGCGGGATATTCTTTGCTGCCACATAAGATGTCCAGAATTACTCTCATTTATATGTATATATGCTCCAACGAGGCCATTGAGGGAAAGATCTCTTCTCTTTGAGACCAGACATAGAACGAACTACGGAAGTAACGAACCAATTTCAAGGTCAATTAGAGAGTTCAATACAATTTATGATTATGTTGACTTATATCTCCCCAGAGAAAAATTTAAGAATGTATTATACTATTTATTCTTAAGATATTAAGTATTTGTTATTTATTGTTAAGTACATTTATAATATTTATTTTTGACTGAAATGTAATCTGTTAAGCTTTGAGCTTGTAGATGAAATAAATAATAATAATAATAATAATAATAATAATAATAATAATAATAATAATAATAATAATAATAATAATAATAATAATATTTGTTTTTCTTAAGATTCTGTTATGTTCGCATTTCAATAGTTTTATAAAAAATGTTATAATTATATAAAATAAAAAGATGCTGGGATTTGCAAATCACGTCTGTCGATTTGCCTTGCTTAAAAGTTTGTAGGTTTTCTTGTTTTGTTTAAAAATATTGTCAGTTGAATTATTCTTAATCCTTTTAAAATTACCAACAATATTTTGAATAAAATGAAATAGTTTGATTTCGAAATCTATTTTTATTAACGAGATTTTAAGTCGAGGAAAAATTTGTACCATTTTTAGCAGCATTTTTTAAAACTTTTTATTTCTTATATAAACAAACAGGAATTATATGAATGAAATTATTTTGAAGTCAATACCTTCTATTGTTCACAGATATGAAGAACTGAACATAAATGTTCACCAAATTTGCGTACTATTTTTTGTAGATTTTATTTTCTTATGAAAAAACTGACCGTTGGATTTTTATAAAAAAAATACTAAATATCGAAAACAATATTTAAAGTTTGAAGCCAATATTTTTGATTTTTAAAAAGATATTTAAGTCGAAAATCAATGTTTGCAAACTTTTAGTAATGTGTTTTTTTTAAGTTTATTTATTTTTTGTAAAAAAAAACCTTCAATTCAATTCCCAAAACGTTTTCAAATAGTGAAAATAATATTTTATATAAAAGAACCGACTTGAAGTCTATATCGCAAATTTTTGGAACGATTTTTGAGTTTAAAATCAATTTTTACGAACATTTTGTACTGCTTTTTTAAGGTTTTTTGTTAAGAAACTGTCAAGATTTTTAGAGATATGTCAGTGTGTGAGTGTGTACCATAGGAATTTAAAAAAAAATAAAATTTTGGTTAACACTAGCGACTTGAATTAAATAATAATTATAATACAAATGATACTAAAATTGGTAAACATTGGATTTCTCCTGAATAAAAATAGATTTTGAAATTGAATTATTTTATCATGTAAAATATTGTGGGTAATTATTAGTTAATCTTTTAGAAAAATTCAACTAAAAACTTTTTTTTAAAACACGCAGACCTACAAAAACAACACAAACCTGATGGGTTGTTATCAGTGTGGGTAGCATCCGAACCTCTTTTTTCCTGTTTTAATAAAATTTATATATTAAACCACGAGTAAAGATGGCTGGTAGAAGATGCGAATTTAGTACAGTTCATCAATGTTTAATCAGACTTAGCTCAAAATATCCATTTGTTCAAAAGCTGTTATATCATTTTTCTAAACATTTACATTAAGTAAGCAATGAAAAATCTGTGGCCACAGGGAAAAACAAAAGAAGTCACTTTTAGGTTTTCAGGAAAGCAATTTAAAAGCTTTTTTATAAATATTTCGTGACCAAGTTGACTCTGTCTTATTTTTCTCAAGTTTATAGTACTATTGCGATATAAAACACACAAAAATAACACAAGTCGCAAGGAAAAACGACAGCTTTTGACAAATTTTCTCCAAAAAATTATAAAAAGTGTTTAATATAACAAAAATAGTTGTTATTTTATCCGAGTGTTGAAAGAAAATCAAATTCTCAAAAAGAGACATTCCGATGGTAAGTATTCATGAGTAATTTGGTTATAAAAAAACGCTGTCTTTTGCTAAGGAACACCTAAGGATTTAGGTTTAGAATTTACACATCACATTCATTTTATTGTCAATGCTTGGTTTTATAAAACGCTGGCCAAAGGAGTTCAATGATCCATGATGTCCTCGCCTATTTACGTTCTTTAGGTCATAATATTCAACTGTAACTGCAATATTTACTTTAAAATTTACGTATCTTCTTCTTACTTTTCAATTTATTAATGTGTAGTAAATTAAATTATGCATTTTGTAAAACATTTTATTTGGGAACATTATTATTGGAAAAACTTGGCATTAATACAAATCATGATTGAAACCAATGATATTACATTTTGGGAAAAATGGAGATAGAGGCATACGGATTGGGAATTTTGTTCTACGATCCCTTACAAATAATAAACATTAAATGTTGAGTCCAATTTCAAACTTCCCTAATCTAAACTAATCGCTCCGATTTGTCGAATTGAAAATGTTGACATTTCTCGACGTTTCAAGGTCCCTAGGATCGAAATAAAAGATTTTTAGAAAGATGTTGGTGCGTGCGTGGGTACGTACGTTTGTACGTCCGTACGTTCGCGACGTTTTTTCGTCGTCCATAGCACCACAAGCTCAAATAAATGTTGTTATAAAAAAAGGTAAACATTTTGGTTAACCCTAAATACCTTATGAACCAATAACGCTAGGGGCTTGAATTAAATTGTATATTATATATTATTACGTGATAACAAACAAATACAGATATAATTGGAAAAATCCAATTAACGTTTTTTTTATAAATAAAAAAAACTAAAAATATAGATTTTATCTCCATAACTATTTTGTGCAACGAAAAATAACGTTATAGTATATAGTAACAATATAGAATATAAAATTTAAATTAAATCACCCCCTGGACCGTCTATTGGTCAAAAGTTGATGAATTTGTGCTGTGGGGTCATGACCCCTACGAAGTTTCAGTTATAGTTCCGTTGATCATCAATAATAATAAATATTATAATCGATTGTTATTACCACACTCTAATTGAAATTTAACATTCTTTTTCAAAGGATAAGCTTAATGTAGTGAAGGCGGCTCTTCAAACAGAAGTTCCAATGAGACCAAAATCCATGGCACTCATTAATAAAAAGAACTCGCAAGATGTAGCTTTGTCTTGTATTCTTTATCATGTTTAGAAACCCACCAAATAAACAGCAAAAAACGGACACCTTACCTTGTAACGGAGGTTCTTCATCTGCAAGTTTCGTTGAGGTGTACCTACCTTATACCAATCACCATGTATATAAATGCTAGAATGTGACTCACACTGATAACTTCACATTCTTGCCGTCTAATATATTATAATAATATTTCTAAAGCTAAGATTAAACGATTGAAAGATCTTCCAATATTAGCTGAATTGTAAAAAGTCTTCCAATACCATCCAATTAGTTGATGGTAATTAACTTGTTGGAAGACAATTTTCTCGACAGATGACAGAGAAAATGAACATTTATGTTAGAAATGGAAACAACATGTCGTGCAAAAACATTTAAAAATGTATAAAATAAAAAAAAAATAAAACAAAAATTAAGTTGGCAATAACTTCTATCTTGTAAAATTTTTTCATAAGTCCATCCTTTTCAAACTTTGGTATAACTTATTTTTCGTTATTTTCCCAAACGGTGACTTCTTTTAAATAGTTTACAATTTTTTCAAGTTCTGCAAACTTGGGTTTTTGTTTCCTGTGCAAAAACTTTCCGCCAATTTGAAATTGGATGATGTTGTTTGAAAAGAACATAATCCAATATCCAATTATTTACATTATTATATTATTTAAAAATACAAAAAATTGCCGACAATTACTTGCCAATTTTTGTCTGTCACTTTTGACTGATAAAATGGGGTGTTTACATGGTTGATATAAAATTGGTTGAAATGTGTTGCGAGAAATCTGCAAATAGTAGAAGATCTTTCAATCGTGCATATTTAGCTTAAGTCTTACTAAATACTGAATGCAATATTTTGTGTAAGATAAAAAAGTTTGAAATATTTGTTTTCATAATACTTAAGCCGGAACAGCTTCTTATCTTATTCTAATGGTAAAATAAGTTTGATTTCGAAATACATTTTCTTTTTTACCAAGATTTTTAGTAGAAACCAATTGTTACCAATTTTAATTGTCTTAAATCCTTAACCTTAGCGCTATGTTGTTAAATAAATATATAATGTACATTTATTAAGAGTTTAATAAACTGTAATAATAATAAAACTATTTTGCACAGTATTATATAGAGATATTTGAGTCGAACATATGATTTTATCAATTTTGGTTAGTATTTTGTATATAATAATGATGGTTGGATATTCCTAAAAAATGTAAAAAATAGGATTATTTTGAAAGCACAACTTTAAATTGTTTCTAAAATTAATTTGTACCAACTTTTGTATTCTTTTTAGGTTTTAACTTTGGCTAAAAAAGTATCAGTCCGATTTCTTACCTTTTTTATAGATTGCTTTGGTAAAAAAAATCCATTCAATTTTTGTTTTAAATTCTTTCTGCGTCGTACTTGCGGACGAATATACAGACATCTCTCTAAAAACCGTTTATTTAGATTATAAGCACTTAAACTTCAGCATTTTTAATTCTACAAATTAGTCCGATTACAATGGGAAGGGGTGGGGGTGTTTTTAATACAAAAAAGCTGCTTTACAATGAAAAAAAAAACATGAATTGCTTGGACCAAATTAAAATTTGTTTCGGTATTCCTTAATCTTTTTATTTTCAGTCTTAAACAAAATGAAAAAAGAGGCTGGGATGCGGCCCACACTGATAACTTTCCATCCCATCTGACGATTTGTCTTGCTCAAAAGTTTGTAGGTTTTCGTGTTGGGTTAAGAAAGTTGCCAGTTGAATTATTCTTACAAATATTAATATTACCAACAATATTTTTCATATAAATAAATACTTTAGTTTGAAAATCTAGTTCTGTTAAATAGAATTTTAGTCGAAAACAAATTTGTACCAATTTTAGTAGAATTTCTTAAATTTTTACAAATATAATGAATGAAATTAATTTGAGAGATATCAAGAACCGATTATCAATTTTTACCAAATTTGCCTACTATTTCTTGTAGATTTAATTTTTTTAGGTTTTTATTTTTTGTAAAAAAAAATGAGAGCCCTTTCTGCATCTGTCCTCCTTATTATCTGTATAATAAAATTTATTTGAAGTCGATATCTCTTCTGGTCTTTAAGATATGGGTGAAGAAAAAAACGTCGCGAACGTACGGACGTACGAAAAGCTTTTCTATGCATTTCTTCTTCTTATAAAAATTGTTGCACATAGAATTTTACTTATCTCTTTTTCTCTCAGGTTATTTAGGCTGCTGCACTCCTTTTCCTTGATTTGTTTACGTTTTTTCTTTGTGTTCCTCCTCTTGTGGCGGGCGCCTGCTTGGCTGCATTATTCTAACTTATGTAACATATGTTTGGATCTTAAAAACAAAAATAAAACAATAAAAATGATTGCAGTTTTATAATATTTACTATTTGTTTTTTTTTAAGGGAAATAATTATTTTACTATTTAGCAAAATCAAAATCATAAAAAAAAACAAATCTTTTGCAATATTTCAATAATACATATTAGGGGAATTCACGATCTAGTGCATTTAGTCTGGCAATTGCATTTGAGTGTAAATATATGCACAACATAGTGAACGCCCGAAAAGCAAATAAAAAGGCAAGGTTTTCTTGCAACGATTTTTGACAGTTGTGAGAACAGCTGATTATTATTATTTTTATTTTTATGTGAAATTCAAAAGTTTATTTTTGTTTTAATATGCCGGGAAAAAAAAAACAAATTATTGATTCGCTTATAGAAGCAGTTGCTGCTTCAATTATTGATAAAGGTAAGTCAATTATTCTTATACATAATTTCGGCAATTCACCACTTTTTATTCGGTTTTTCTCTTTTTTTATTTATTTTAACTCTGGTCCAGAGATATTTTTATTGTGAAAATTATTTTTTCTTGGAAGGAAAAATGATATCCCATCCTTTTTCTTTTATAGTTTGTTTTTTTAGTAAGTAAAGTAGGTAGATGCATATTGAAAGAAGGAATTGGAATTTTTTGGTTGGGATCTCAATAAGTTTTTTGGGTCAACTTTCCATTACCGTAGCACGAATTTCGACTCGCGGTTTTTGTTTGATAGATACGTGCAAATAAATAAGAAGAAACTTTTAACCTGCTTTCGTAGTTCATTGAAAACGACATTGAAAAAAATACAATTTTGAGAGACCGAAAAGTTGGCTATCACTTTGTTTCAACGGGTAAAACAAAACATTCCAAAGCTTAAACTACCAAGCTTGACTCTTTCAATCATTCCTTCATTTATTTCGGTTACAAGGTATTTGCTCCCATTAGATTTGTCCGGCAGAGTATTTCTTGTTTACTCGGAAACATAAGAAACAATAATAAAGCAACGCCAAGAAACAAAGAAAGAGAAACGTCAAAAACTATCCAAGGCCATCCTCATAAACTTTTTCATATTGGGCGTGCAATTTCTCCTCTAATTTATTAAATTTCCCCAAAAAACTCAGTAAGTGTTTCTATGCATGCGTGAAAACACGTCAATATTTCTTGTTGAATTCTTCCACATTACAAATACAACAATGTTAACAAATGGGTTTTGGAGGGTGATACATACGAAGGATTTATATCTTTATATAGTGTTTTTGGCAAAAATTAGTGTTTAGTGAGTGTTTTTGTCCAAGCTAATCCTAAACCTAGAACCAAAAACACTAGTGTTTTTGACCAGAACTCTGCGGGTTGAGACTTTTAAAGTATATCTATTTCATCTACTTTCTCTTTCGCACCTATTTGCGTCTTTCTAAAAATTGTAATAACACAAATAGAATCAACTGCTGAGATTTTAGGGGAAATTTCATAAAATTAGAGGAGAAATCACACGCATACTTAAATGAGTTATGAGTCCGTTTTCTGGTTTAGCTTGTAGGCAAACCAATATGGCTACCGAGAATCTTTACTAGTGTTTTTGTATAGTTCCTTGCTTTTGCTTTTGCATGGAGTACCTACCTAGTTTACCTTATTTCAATTTTTGCTAGTTCTTTTTTTAACTCGCAGATCAAAAACACTCTATATGAAGATATACATAAATCCTTCGTACACATTGGGTAGTAGTGGGTAGTACACGTGGCATGGTTAGTGCGTTAAACTGTCAAGCCACCTTAATTTAAAAAAAAAAATAATTTTCGCGGGTATTGCCTCTTTCTTTAGATGAATTGACAAATCCTTTAAGAGTAATTCTTGTCATGAAAAAGTACTTCCTCAAATTAGCCGTTCGGATTCGGCCTAAAATGGTAGGCGCCTTCCATTCCTGACAACAGTACCTACTCGCACACAGGAATGGTTGAGAGTTGTAACTCACTAGGCCCTGGTTCACCACGGACTGTTGCGCCACCCAATTTATAATTTATTTTTTATTTGTAATGTGGAAGAATTCAACGAGAAAAATTGACGTGTTTTTACGCATACATACTCGTAGAATCGCTTTACTAAGTTTTTTGGGGAAATTTCATAAATTAGAGACACGCACACTAAGAATAAGTTTATGACACTGGTTTCCGATTAAGCTTGTAGCCAAATGATTTTTCTCGCAGATGATACTTTCTTTGTTCCTTTTGTGTGTTACATACAATTACCGTTTTTTGTTCGGTTCCCCGATGTGTTGATTTACAATGTTTATTACATGTGAATTGATAGTTTCTTTGTAAGTATGGAAAGATTCTTCATTCTAGATTGAAAATTGAATCGTTGCAAGATTTTTGTTCCATCGAATTAATGTTTACATTTGAGGGTGATAATATGAAGAATGGCAAATTTGTTTTTTTTTAAGTCGGTAGGTATTTCTACGAACATAATTTAGATTAATTTTAAAATTTTAAAATTATTATGCTAATATCTATGGCGGTACACAGTTTTGTTGAAAACCTAATATAAAATACTAGTATTTTCTTAAAAACGAATATTATTTAGGTTACTCCTAGTTAAATAGTAAATAAACTAAATTAAGAAGGTACCTAAACAAAATAAAAAATAATTTGAAAAAAAATATTTGCTTACAGGTACCAATCTAAAAATACCATCATGCAAACATATTTCATAAGTAAAATTGTTAACAATAAATATTTTGGCTTGCGGCGACACCTATGCAATATGAATTCTTAATTTGTTACTTATTTTATGCAACACGTAATTATTATTAAAATTACAAGTGAATAAGGGTAACCGCAGGCCAAAATATTTTAAGTCCTTTTGAATGAATAAAATTTAGTAAGAACGTTATCTTTTCAAAATATATGACAAATCTAGTTTAGTGTTGATGTACGTATGCAGGTGAATGAAATAAATTACATATGATAAGCATTTCCTTACTTTTTTCAATTGTAAAAGATTGTCTGCTCTTAGCCTACTTCATTGATGATTATTGAGGTGATTTTTAGTTATTATTTACATCTATATGGGAGATGTAGGTAACAAGGCGTTTTACGTGACTCAGCCATTTTAGTCGTTGAACTCTTACCCTTCTGGCTAAGTCTACGTCACTGTGCAGCCCGTATATATTTACAGGACCGTAAATCACACAAAGAACTTTTCTCTCGAAACGACCAAGGTGCTTTCATCCGCTTTTGTCATAGTCCATGCTTTGCCCTTTTGCTTTCTTAGCCCAAAGAAACACCGGTTAGCAAGAGTTATTCTTCGTTTGATCTTAGCTGGTGTTGTTTTCTCCGTTCATAGCAAAGCCATTTCTTGACGCCAGAATGTACTTTGTTTACTTTGTTTTACCCTCATTAACCGTTAAACCCATTTTTGCCGCCTCTGCCTACATCGAAAGGTTCTGTTAAGCTGCTTCCAACCTTTATGGAGCAGCGTGAATTCTCCATGGTCATCCTGCAAAAACTGACGAATTTGGCAGGGATGCCAAAACTAGACATGGCTCTATACAGCTCGTCCCTATAGATGCTGTCATATGCGGCCTTGAAATCGATGAACATGGTTTAAAAAAAAATTAGAAATAATATAGACGGAAACGTGGCACAACAACTCTATGTATCTCGTTCTCGGATCTTTTTGACTTCTCTTATCAAGTCTTTAGACATGATTGTAATAACTCAGAAGATTCAAACGCTCGTTGGTGGCGGAATTCTTGTCGCTATCAACAATACTTTCACTGGTTACTTGATTGACGACTTTCACTTTTTTCTCATAAATCTTCCTTTTTTGACAAATATTATAGGATAGGTTATAGTCGTTTAAGTTTAAGACCCCAGAAACCATTGAATACTATTTTTGCAGATCAAACTACGGTGTACATCGCCCCTTAAATCAATTGATTGAAATCTATAATAAATGTCATTCTTGTACTAATTCACCAAATGATAATATAAAAAGTAAAAATTGCAAATTGATATTTTTCAACAGTCTAGTTTAAGTTTTAGATTTTAAGTACATGTTATTTAACGAAATATAATAATAATAAAAAAGTTGGGTGTCGATTTGATGTTCTCGAGTTTTTTTGCAGTCCGTATCCGAGGCTTGTTGGTGCTTTGCAACTAGGATATTTGTACGTGGTCAGGAACTCACCCCGACAGCACAACAACTGGAGGGCCAGATCCTTAGTATAACTCCAAGGACGGGGAGCCGGATAAACCGCTCCTTACAGGTCTGGGTTCCGAATAACTCTTAGAAGCCCTATATGGTGTTCAATAAGTAGTTCAACCTTACTGGAACTGTAGACGCCATCCTTGATTCCATCTCCTGAATTCCTCCGCTGCCATCAGGATCTATCTCGTTTGCTACAGCCAACAACTTTAAACTGGGGTTGGAACCCAACCTCCAGTTGAGGTACTAGGCACCCGATGTTCACCACGGGGAACATCGTGTGCTTAGTAGGAGTTGATAGAATGAGGTGGGTTTTGAGAAGAACCTGTCGACGCTTGTGTCCTCTTGAATGCACATGTCTATCATTTGGATATCTTAAGACATAGACGAAAAACAAAAGAAAAAAATCGTATGGGCAAAGCTGTAGCATTTTCTTTAAATTGCATATTTTTAATATTGAACCATTTATGAATTAGCGTAGATAACTCATCTACCGGAATAAATAGAAACCCAAGAAATGAATTTTGTTTCAAATCATTCTTTTAGTTTTTACTACCCACCTACACAGTACAAACATTTAAGTGATTAATATTTATTGAATAAAAGCATAAGTTACGCTTTAAAATGAAAAAAATGATTGAGATCCTAACCAGAAAATTACAATTCCTTCCTTCAACAAGCATCTACCCATGAAAAAAAAAATGAATATAAGGGAAAAAAGATGGGATATCAAATTTTGTTCAAGAAAAAAATATTTTCAAAAAAAGAAATAATTTCGAAACTCTTCCACAGAGAAAAAAAGTAAGCAAATCAAGGAAATGAGTGCAGCAGCCTAAATAACCTGAGAAAAAAAGATATAAGTAAAATTCTATATGCTACGATATTTATAAGGAGACATTTATAAAGAAGATTTTCATTCAAACTTTGTAAGTTGTTGCTCTCGATTCATTAATTTTTGTAGTTTTGTCAGCCAATAAAATTTCTTCGGTCATTTTTTTTGTATTGGGATGAGACATCTGTGTATGATTATTTGTGGTTCTATCATACACATATATGTATATGTAGGTATATACGTATGTTTATGAATCAAACAAAATATTTTATTCCTTTTGAAATAACTGGCACATTCAGAAAAAAATGCATTGCACATAATACAGTTCTGGTTGATTTAATGTTTGTTTTCTTATTGTTTCAATGTAATTTACTTATAAGAAATACAATAACATATTTTTTTATATAGTTTTTCTTAATTTGTGTTCATTATTTAAATCTAATTTTTATTGTTTTTGTTCGCTATTATTTTGCACGACTTTTTGTTGAGACATAAAATTATTTTATTTATTTCTATATATTTATAAAACGTATATAACATCAAAATAAGTAAACATTTATAAAATAGAAGAAAAAATAATATTTGTTGGTTTTTTCGCAGAAAAGATATTCATTTTCCTTTTAATATTTAATATTTATTTTGAAAAATTACAAAGCATGTATACAATATTAATAACTATACAAAAATAAACCTTATTTTCTTGTTTTGTTTTAACTTGATCAATTTTTTTTCTGAAAAGAGCATAGTATTTGTTTTTAAATCAATAATAATTTTTACTTGATCTTTCGGAAGAAATTGTGAGTCGAAAAACTGTTATTTTATTTTTGTATGTATGCCTAGTTTAGGCTAAAAAAAATATTTTTTCCAAAAGTACACTATACTATTAATAAATCAGTTTATTTTAGGTTTTTAATACTTAAGAGTTATTACGTTTAGCTATAAGGTTCTACCACTATACCCACATTCTAAGAGGAAGAAGATCCGATTCATTTTGAATAGCTAATTTTATGGATTTTTATTTAATTTGGGACTCTATTTGAAACAATTTTCATATATTTGCTGTTTAAAATGTAATTATTGTGGGTTTTTGAATATTTTTTTTAATAGCAATTACACAAAATTACGTACACAAACACTGGACACGTGTGACGAGAAGGTAATGTTATTTTTTTTGAGAAGGTTGTGAGTGTATACATACAAATAGTTTTTGTCATTTACGATCGTTTTCCTGTTTTTGATTTGTTTAAATATATTTCTGGATTTTTTTAAAGTTACATTCATACATTGCTTTTATTTTTTTGTTCTATTTTTAAATTTTATTTAAATTTTATGTTAAGTTAATGCATTAAACGCGGAAACGGTCAAAAAAGTGTAATGTTTAATGCATATAATTAATCTTTTTGCTGTTTACATATTATTATTTATAAACTAAAAAAACTGTGATACGTTTTTTTTTGTTTGTTGGTTGTTTTGATATTGATTTATTAATATTAATATTTGTTTATTTTGAAAATAATTTATAGGATGACACAAATTGATTTTTTCTTTTGTTTAAGTTTCTTCTCGGGCGATTTTTTGTTAATTTGTCGTACTAAATCATAGAAAATCTGAAAAATAAAAAGGAACATTAATATTATAAACATAAGTTACATAATTGTTTGAATAAATAAAAAAACGCATAAAAGTTAATACTTTTTGCAAAATTTGTAAAATGCATCCATTTTTGTCATAAACATATTTTGATTCAAATGACGGGTAAACATTTGTTGGTTATAAAATCCCTTTGAAAAGGTTATTGAGAATTATTAAAGTTTCGACTATAGAAATATATGAACTGCTTTTCGTTATTTTTAATTCAAATAGCTTTGTTTATAATCCACGGCCAAGTTTATAAGTAGAAGTAATTGAAAGTTCAAGGAAATTTGGGAAACTAGGGAATCGATTGCAAGGTGCTTCATTTTTCAAATGTTTGGTTTTAATTTTACTTTCATGGATGAAACTAACTTATAAAACTGAAGATTCGTCTACTTTATGATTGTTAAAGGAAACATACATAGATATAGATTCGATTTATCTTCAAATTATGAGAGATGTAGTAAGACATAATTTGAAAGTGTATCAGCTACAAAATATAATTTTTCACTTTAAGTTACTGTTTTTTTTCCATTCATACCTATTTTTAAGGTTTTTAAATTTGAATGACCAATGTTGAATGTAAACTAACTCAATTTGAACCAGTGGACAGTTACACAATCGAGCAATACATCAAAATTTTCTATCGTTAACTCCGTGATTTGTTCGGTAAATTTAATCGCCCAAACGTGCGTGCAATCGTTCAAAAAGACTTTGACAGACTGAGCAATTTAATATGTGATCTATGGAGCAAAAACGTAATGTTGGTTGGTGATTTCAATGCTTGAATAAGTGATAATCAAGTTACAACTCAAATGGCTATATCTAACTCGGCACTATCAGATTATTATAATAGAACATTTAAGGATAATATGTATCAATCAAAACGGAATATGATTATTACTTAAAAATGTATTATTTTGAATGGATGCACGGAAGGTGACACCGAAAGGCGTTTTACTTTTGTTGGTGGCCAAGGCAAATCGGGGGAATTAAATTTCGACTTAAATATTTTTTCAAAAACTTGAAAACTTTTATCTTATAAGAAATATTGTTTTCAACATTCTGAAAAATATTGGGAAAAATAGAATTGACAGTTTTCTTACTAAACAGCTGTTAAAAATTGATTTTGGACTCAAATATCTTTTCAGAACTTTGAGATATTGGCTTCAAACTACTTTTATCTTTTAAAAATTATTGCTGTCAACACTCATTAATATTTTAAAGAAAATCGAATTAGCAGTTTTTTTTTACAAAAAAATAAAAACCTAACAAAAAACCAATACTAAGACTTGATAAACTTTTTCTTACGACTCAAAAAGTACGCAAATTTGTTAAACATTGATGTTCGGTTCTTGATAGCTCTCAAATTAATTTCATTCATAAAATTTGTAAATATTTAATAAATTCTACTTGAATTAGTAAAAAATTGTTTTCGCCTAAAAATCTATTTAACAAAACTAGATTTTCAAACTAAACTATTTCTTTATATGAAAAATATTGTTGATAATTTTAAAATTTTGTGAGAATAATTCAACTAACAACTTTTTAAAGCCAACACAAAAAACTACAAACTTTTAAGCAGCACAAATAGACAGACGGGATGGAAAGTTATCAGTGTGGGTAGCATCCCAGCCTCTTTTTTCGCTTTATTTTTATAATAAATCTCTATATATGTAGTGTCTTTGTTTTGACATTTTCTTCTGTCCATAATCGAGCACAGATTTTGCAATATATTCTACAAAATAATGTTAAGTTAATTTCATCGTTATTTGCATTTATTTCATTCCAATTCCAATATATAAGTACTTTTAAATATATTAAATGTATTCAATTTTTGTTAAAAAGTTTTAAAACCTTCATGAAAAAGTACCTAATTGCAATTTTTTCTATTTGGAAGAACAAACCTATAAGTAAACGATTTGGTAAATCAATTTAATCAAATCTCCAAAAGAAAACAAAAATAGTCAGAAAATTGATTTTTTTACACACGAAATATGATTAGTATCATTTTCAATACCTAATATTTTTGGATGTAAGTATACCTTTTCTTTTTTTTATGGCGACACGAACACACCATTTAACGTGAAGATATTATTCTCTTCATTCATAAACTATACACAAATATTTCAAAAAGATCCCAAAAGGGTTTTTTTCATCCCTTTTGAGCAATGGGATATTATATAAATTAGCATATACAAAAACCAATATTATGAAAATGATATTCAAGGTACTAATTGTACTCACTGGGTGCTCATAAGTCGCTGGTGTCGTTTGAGCAATGTTCGGTGTCTACTTCTATTTGTAATTATTCAATGCTACAAGTTTTCAGCGCAAACATGGAGTTATTAAGTTCAGTTTATTTCTTTCGTTAAAGTTAAAAAAAAAATACGAGAAGGTACAAGAAATTGCTTTTCATGTGTTATTTACACTCAGGCTTTTGTACGTTTTGGATGGTAGTTATGAAGTGACACGTAAACAGTTGTTGTATAGGTTGTTCGTAATACAATATTATAGATGTACATTGAAAAATTGATTCTAATAAAAAATACATATACTCTTTCTGGCCCATTTTTTAACTTGCACTAGGTATTTATTCTTTTATTTAGGTGAAGGCAACTAAAAGAATAATATTTTAAAATCATATATACAAAGGTACCAAGATATTACTTCTTGATAGACACTTTAAAATAGATTGTTGATTGAATTTATCATTGTCGTTTATCCGATGCAGTGGCCCTACACGCCATCGTTGGTATTTTCAATAGTTATAGTTATTCAAATATATAAATATGTACCAAATGCATTAATTTGGATAAAAGATAGGAATGTAATTACAATTTCGTCAAAATAATGCGCTCTTTCGGGCTCATGCACAGATAAATAATTTTAAAATTGTCTTTAAAAATTTGAATGCCTTTCTATAAACCAAGAAACCCTTGATTTAAATTTTTTTTTAAATCTATAGAGCGTTTTTTTTTTAAATTAATTGTTTATATATAAAATTTTTCAATTTTGGTTTAAAAATATTTTTCGTATTCAGTTGTTCAGTGATTGTAAATATACGGTCTTCATCGTAAGAAAATGTTGATAAGTTTTTGAGATATAGAATTAAAAAAAAAATAATTTTTTTTTTAAATCCAAACAATAAAAAATTGCACTTTTGATAATCAAATATTTTTAAGGAATTAAGAGTTTATTAAAAAAAAAAGGTATTGAAATGGGTTCATAAGTTGCT
Organism: Eupeodes corollae; assembly: GCF_945859685.1. Taxonomy (NCBI): domain Eukaryota; kingdom Metazoa; phylum Arthropoda; class Insecta; order Diptera; family Syrphidae; genus Eupeodes; species Eupeodes corollae. The sequence continues at coordinate 6,623,097 of NC_079150.1, forward strand.
GAGAAAATTAAAAAACAAAATAACGGTTCTATAAGCGGTACATTTCCTGAGCAATACAAAAATATATGTTTCTTATTAAAAGAAGCCAAGTTAGAAAATAAAATTTTGAGAACATTTTAAAAAAATCTATTGGTATGTAGGACCGTGGACAGACAGACAAAATAGACCGAACGGAATCGGGAGAAACACGTTTTTCGTAATATCATATTTGTTTAAAATCTCGATTTCGAAATTTTGGACAATTGCAAAACTTGCCATATACATACATAGTTTTTATATGTCGCAAGTAAAAATTGCAATTACTGTTTCATGAATTTTGTTGTCGGTACTAGCAGATATATGTACCATTTTACGAATACATAGTTCTGTGAATGACAGTACGATACACATATAGTGCATGTTGTATGATAACTCAAAAAATAAATTTCTTCAGTAAAGGCATTTGAAGGTTTTTAAACTCTTAAAATAAAAATGCCTTACTTAAATCAAATAAATTATTTTGTCTTAAGAAAAATGACAAAACAAAAAATTAACAAAAGTAAATGTCAAAAGAAAGACACTCTAAGGGAACATTTAATAAAATTTCGTCAATTCGAAAATAAGATTAATGGAGCCTTGCCATTTCCCACAAGAGAATTCGTAAATTATGTAAAAACTACTGTGCAATGTTTTGTAGAAGAGTGCTTCAAAAGTACACTTTTCTTAGAATTCAACAACAACAGCAATTAATTATGAAACTTATGTTAAAACTTAACGATGAACAAAAAACCTTATATCAAGCATCAGTTTTTCATAACGTAGCTTGGTCTCGATCATTTAGTTTCAACCTTAGTTTCACACTAAATTTAACCCGATCGAGGTTAAATTTTAAAGGAAGTGTTTTTTTTTTCATTGTAATGTACATACATACAGTTGTGTTCATAAAAATAGCAGTGCTGGTCACATTTTATTTGATTGTCAATTATTTAAATAACGGAAATTCTTGCCTTAACCACATCGCAAATTTGTGGGGGGATGTTAAGAACGCAGTTCATAAAGAAAAACCCAATAATTTGAAAGAATTGTGGGAAGCAGTGCGTGATTCGTGGAACGCAATACCAATCGAGAGGTGTCAGGTTTTAGTGGACTCGAAACAATGGTAACAAAGTACTAATTGTAAGCTCACATTATTTGTATACTTTCATATAACTTATTACAGTTTTTCTTACTTCTTACGTAATTAATCCAGGACTTTGTCACGCACTGCTATTTTTATGAACAGCCATATATTTTAAAAACGGTTTTTACTGTTACAAGGCTAACGGTAAAAAATCGATAATACTTATTTTCTGTTATTAATAAAATATTTTAGTTTGTTATTAGTTGTTTTATTTGGAGAACACTGCTATTTTTATGAACACAACTGTATGTATCACACAGAAACAAACAAATTGTCATATTAACAATCGTGGATAGTCAAAAAAAAAACTTTGCCCAAATTGTCGCATTACATACCAAATTGGCAATATGACAACCTTAATTTAAAAAAAAAGACTACTGGATAGTCAATAGAACATTTTTCGATTGTCAATTTTGGGTAGTCAATATGACAACAAAATTATTCAAAAGAACAACAATTTGGTTGTCATATTGACTATGGAGAATTGTTAAATTGACTACCCGGTATGTAAATTAGATTAGGGTTTTCAACAAAAATTGACTAGTTGACAAATTTCAATTTCCTTTAACCAAAGTTTTCATATTGACTACTACCGTTTTCATATTGACTACTATAGTTGTCATATTGACTACTACAGTTGTCATATTGACTACCAAATTGGAAAAAGAATTGTTCTATTGACTATAGCGGTTACCGGCTGAAAATTGACTACCAAATAGTCATATTCACTACCAAAATAGTCAATGGGATGACTTTTTTCATTCTGTGCAGTATACCTATCTCATCTTATTATTAATTATATTCATGTACATTATCTTTTTTACATTGTTTTTATTTTAATTAAGAGTTTTGGCAAAGTGTTGCAACTATAAGTAATTTTTTAGGTTTTTATTTTTTATAAAAAAACTGTCAATTCGATTTTTTTTTTATTTTACCAAACAAAAATATACTTGTTTGGTATCACGTTACAATATAAAATCCAATTAAAGTATCTAGCGTTTATTGGTTCGTGAGATATTTTGGGTAAACCAACATTTTCACCACCCACACAATTTTTTTGAGAGTCCTTTCTGGATCATTCTGCATTTTTGTCTGTATAACAAAATTTATTTGAAGATGATATCTCTACTGGTTTTTGAGCTATGGACGACGAAAAAAACTTCGCGAACGTATGGACGTCTGAACGTACGTACATACCAACGCACGCACAGACATCTCTCTAAAAATATTTTATTTCGACTCTAGGACCTTGAAACGTCGAGAAATGTCAAAATTTTCAATTCAAAAAATCGGACAGTAACTTTCTATGGGAAGTTAAAAATAAAGCGAAAAAGGGAGGTATGTAGGTATAATAAGAAGAAAATGTCTTTACCACTGACATGCGACTACAAAAACTGTAAAAAGTGAAAACTACTCTCATGCAACCGGCAATCTAAAGCAAAACAGTATCTCAAAAAAATACGTAAAAGCAAAAACAAACTAAAAAAATAATTATTAAAGCCTTATACCTACTACAAAATGTATATACAAAGATTCAACAATGCGAGAAAAAATTGTATGTGATTTGTGTGCACACAGTGCACTGGTGAATGTTAACATAGTCCAAAAAGGCTTTAAGAATCCTTTTTACTCCACTTTGATTATATCTTTTTTTTTTACTTGACAGTATTTTTTAAAGCAAAGAAATCTGCCTAAAATACTACTAAAATAATTGAAAAATCTAATAAGTACGCCCCCAACTTATGTTATAAATATACTTATATATGTATGTATATGTACCTATATTCATATTAACCTACTAACCTCTATTTGTGCATATCGGCACTTACATATGTGTTATTACTAATTACCTACCCAATATTAGCTTAAACAATATCAGTCTTATTTAAAAAAGCTATCTAGAGCCTACATAAAGTTATGTAATCTCTATAATGCCTTTAGAGGCGTTTAGACGCAAAATGCTATTTATAAAACTTATAGGTTGCATAGTCCCTTATTCTAAACGCGTTTTGAGGTTGAATGGAGCCTACATAAGGAAATTATTGTTATTCTTATTTCGTAAATGTTATTTTGATTTCTCTCCATTACTGAAATTAAAAGGAAAACAATAATGCTTTTCCAATTTAGCTCATTTATTAATGATTTTAATAATTTAAATCGCGTTTTACCAACCCCGAAAAGGCGGAAAGTTTATAAAAGAAGGTTCAACCCAATGAGCCTAACAAACAGATAAATTTTCGAAAGAGAATATCATTAAAATAATTGAAATTATTCGGACCTCTGCAGCGCCAATAGAGGAGGCCACATCCCCATTGATATATATGGCTGCAATAATTGGGGACGGAACGAGGTAAGTTTGTACCAAATGTTCTCACCGTACCTTTTATGATTTGTTTATAGATTCAAGACTATATGGAGTAAACATCCATGGATTAAGCCAACCTACGCTTTGCCAAATTTGTAAGCCAGTGGCAAGAGCATTAGCTGCCAAAAGACCTTTGTTCATTGAAATGCCACCTTCTTTTACAAAACGGACTGTTGGATTTTTATAAAAAAAAAACTACTGAATATCGAAATAAAAAAATTTTGTTCGAAAGTAAATTTTTACCAACTTTGAGTATTGTTTTTTTGTTGGGTTTTCATTTTTTGTAAAAAAAACTGCCAATTTTTCTATTTTTTTTCGAATGGTGAAAACAATATTTCTTGTAAGTTAAAATTAGTTGGAAGCCATAAATCCAAATTTTTGAAAAGATTTTTGTGTCGAAAATACATTTTCAGCAACTTTTATTAAATTTTCATTTAAGTTTTTATTCTTTGTAAAAAACTGTCAATTCGATTTTTCTCAAAATTTTACTGAATGTTGACAACAATATTTTTTAAAAGTCAACATCTCAAAGTTTTGAAAAGATATTGGAGTAGAAAATCAATTTTTACCAACTTTTATTAATTTAAGTTTTTATTTTTTGTAAAAAAAGCTCTCAATTCGATTTTTTTCAAAATTTTACCGAATGTTGACAACAATATTTCTTATAAGTTAAAATTAGTTCGAACCCATAATTTCAAATTTTTGAAAAGATATTTGAGTCGAAATTCAATTTTTATCAACTTTGAGTAATTTTTTAATTTAAAAAAAAAAACTGTCAGTTTGATTTTTCTCAAAATCTTACCAGATGTTCAAACCGTTATTTTTCGTTGCACAAAACTGTTTTGGTGGTTTTCGAGGTGGTTTTTTTAAGTGTTTCTGCAGATGATCTATTTGAATCTTTCAAAAATATTCTTCAAATCAACTCAATAACTACTTTCTCATACGCACAACCGTTCGTTTGTGATGGTATATCATACTCAGTGAAATCAGTCAATGAAATACAACTCGTTCTTCAAAGAGACAAGAACGGTAAAGCCCCAGGTGAAGGTGGGATGCCCCACGAATATTTTAAAAATGCAACCTTTACTTTTTATAACCATCTACATACGCTTTTTAATAAGATTTTTGATAATGCTGATGTGCCGTCCTCTTTTAAAAAATCGATAATTTTTCCAATCCATAAGAAAGGTGATCTAAATGCAGTTGAAAACTACCGAGGCATATCCTTCATAAATGTCATTACGAAGATATTTTGTGGTGTTCTCATTAACAGGCTTGAAAATTGGGTTAATGTAAACAACATTATTACAGGGGTTCAAGTCGGCTTTAGAAAAAAATATTCGACTTTTGAACACATATTTACTTAAACATTAATAGTAAAAGCATTTCAAGCCAGAAATAAAAAAGTATACAAGTTGTTTGCCGATTTTAAAGCTGCACTTGATTTGGTGAATCGAAATGCTTTATTTGTTTAACTTTCCCAACTTGGAAAGACAACAAAATTCATCCAAATAATCGATTGTTTGTACACAGATACTGAAGTTGCAGTCTGGGATGGCAAAACATATTTAAACCTTTCAAATCACTTACTTGAGTAAAGCAGGTATGTCTACGCAGTGCTCTTCTATTTGTTCTTTTTATTAATGATATAGCTGCGCACATTCCAGGAGTTATCCGAATTGCGCGTATCGTAATAAATATATTACTCTACCTTCTCTTGTTATCCGAATCAGCAGAAACCTTGCAAATGATGGGGTCGAGGTCAAGTGGGGTCTAGTCATCAAGACAGACAAAACGAAAGTAATGGTCTTCTCGCGTTCCACTCGGAGTGAAGTTATGAACACCTGGATACTTAATGGAAGTCTTTACAAGTATCGAAAGAATACAAGTCTTTGGGAGTTTTACAATATCCAACCCTGGATTATAGCAAGTACCTTGTAGAAAAGGCAAAAACTTCACAAATCTTAATTAATGGTACTTGGAAGAAGATCACATAAACCTTTCAACAAATTATAATATTTACAATGCAGTCGTGAAATCTTGGCTTTGTTATGCGGCACAAATTTGGGGTATGCAAGAATACGAGGAAATTGAAGAAATGTCTTAAAGAAAATATTCAATATTCCCTAAACCGCACCAAGCTATTCAATTTATTTGCAAATAGGCCTGCCAAAACTTTTTACTTTAAGTCTAAGGCTACAGGCTGATTATTTAATTAAAGTGTTTTGTCTACGGCAAATTCGGTTATGTAAGATAATGATGCTCCACGAAATTCGGAATAAGGACTCGTGGATGACTCAACAATATTGGTCAAATCAAAACGAATTTCTACGAAATCATCCAAAGCCTTGAAAATCCCAAATCAGATGATTGAAAATGCCCGTCAATCGGAGAGCAGATTACTCTATAGCCAGCTGAATTAAAACTTGTGTGACAAGAACTACTTCCAAGATTCTCTCTCCTATAAGTATATTTCCCTAATTTTTAAATCAAGGTTAGAACTTCTACATTTAAATGGAAACTATACAATGGAAGCTTTGACTAATTTATGTAACTTGAGAGCTAAAGAAGATTGCTTTAATTTCATCAGTGTGTGTCCAATTTTTAACCAGCAAAGAAGAGTACTTTGGTAAACCATCCCTATCTGTACAGCTTTTGTAAAATTTAGAATGAATACTTGCAATAAATGAATATTTAAATTGAATCGAAATTGTAACTTTAGGCCACCTTTCCAGGTGGTAGAAATGTTTTTTTTTTCCAAATCAATACCAAATAATTTAATCTTCCAAATATGAAATGATCTTTCGATGAACGAAAACACCCAAAAATAAATGGCCCATGGATCTGGAGAAAACGATCTTAATGTTATTTTTACTACACATACAATTCAGCCTACAGGCAATATTTCAAAAATTATTGTCGTCAGCTCTTGGGCTAACAAGAGTTGACATAAGCCAACGTCTTATATTAGTAAGATTCATATTCTAATTTTATGTATATTAAACAATATTTTATGTATTATATTAAACAATAACTTACATCGTTTACGTTAATTTTAGCTTTGGCAGATGTTTCCATGAAAGCACAGTTGAATTGTGTTGCAAGACTTTTTCCTAAATCTTTGCCAACTACACGTTCATCTTCCAAATCACATTTGTTTCCTACTAGTACCATAGGAACATCGTCTGTGTCCTATATATTTGTATTTTTGGAATAAAAAATAAGAATAAGTTTAACATATACATATATTTTGTTCCATATTAATTTTATTTAAACATATTATAAATTAAAGAGACAAATACTGACCTTAACTCTTAAAATTTGTTCCCGCAGATCTTGTAGATCATTAAATGTTGATTGTGCTGTTATTGAATAAACTAAAACAAAACCTTGACCGTTTTTCATGTACAAATCTCTCATTGCTGTAAATTGTTCCTAGCGTGAGTTTTTTATTACATGAGTTAAAAATGTTGATTTTTGTGTTTTTTGCAAATAAAGAGATAAAAGAGAAGGAAAAAGAAGTTAATATGACTGATAGCAAATAAAATGTTTATAAAATATAAAAAACATGCTCTTATTTAATTAATGAAAAGGATTTGATAAAAAAAATGCATTTAAAAAAATGTCCCACCCCTGAAGAATGATGCTATTTGAAAACCGAACCGAACCGAACACAAACACGGGATGCTAGCTAAACGAAAATCCGAGTTACAAATACTTTAAACAGTAACAAAAAAGTGTGTGTATCAATTAGTTTGTTTATTTAAATTTTTTTTAGAAAAAATACTCTTGACTTTGATTTTTTAAAGTGCTTCTAAACATTTAGAAGTAAATTTTGGAAGTCAGTCAAGCATTTAAATGCAGTTTTTTTACTTCAATAAATGTATGTAACCAAATGTATTAAAAAGGGTAAATGGTAGAAGGGTCCACCAAAAATCAAGAGCTAATAGTTTTCGTTCACACAAGAAAAAAATCTTATCAATTTCTGAACCGGATCTTATTTTTTGAGAAAAAAAAAATGAAAATTACTTTTTTCGAGAAAATCATTTTTTGTTTGGTTTCGCTAGGTTTGATCTTCTGCAGTCAAATATTTAATAAGGAGACTATCCCTTTTTTATTTTTTATTGCATACTGTACGGGAATAATAAAAACAAATAACTTGGCTTGGCATTGTTGGACGAACGAACGGTAAATGTATAAGTGTAAATGTATCCCCCATTCCTAAGAACCCTTTTGTCGAAAATGTCTTTTTGGATGAAGCTCCAGCACTGGGCTGGCTGTGAGAAACTGGCTAAATCATCATTTTCACGACTCATGGATGGGAAGGGGATGTCCAGTGACCCATTTGGATTTTACGTATATGAAGTGGAATTTCTTCTAGGTCCCAATAATGAATGCGTATTTTCTTAATTTCTCTAAATTTATACGTGCATTAAGTTTTAAAAAATATACAGTTTTTTCTTTTCATGGTATTTCCCTAAGGTATTTGACTTATGAAGGAGTATGCAAAGTTTCTTTTGCATTATATGTATGAATTATGAAATTCGGAGTTATTTGATATGACCATGAAACAAATCGAACTAAAAATCAGGCAAATATTGAATTGTTACACTAAGCAAAGTGAATATCAAACTGGTTTCATTTTACTCTCAGCAGTTTGTTTTGAACTAAAAAATCTAGTAAGTTCCTTATTTATTAAAGTATACAATTGGCAATTAGTCAAAGTTCCAAAGGAATCACAAGGTAATAAGCAACAAAAAATAGTTGTGCAGATTGGTCCAGTTAATGAAAGTGAACGTTGAACTCGCCAAAGGATTTGTTCCAAAGCTTAAGCTAATGCAGGAGTTTGTTCTCCAGAACAAACTTCAGAAAAGTGTCAAAGAGATCGATCTAAAAAGAAAATAAACAAGAAGAAAATATAAAAGAAATAATGTTCACCGGTGGTGACCCAATAGGCTTCATCAGTTTCGCGATTTCAGCAATATAACTGTGTCGACAAAAACAGGATCATTTAACTGCTCGTCTTCGTAAAAAAAAGTTTTGTTGAACTTATGTTTTTAATTTTCATTTTTGAGTACTCTTAAAGAAAGAAATGATTTCTATTTACATATTCTTACTACTAGTGTATCAAAACGCGAAAAAGTTTCTTTTTCTTCATCTTGTTTCTTCTTTAGGCGTGAATGTAAAGTTTTTAATACTTTTTTCAAACTCGAACGCCTATTTTCATAAATAAAAATTGATCATTACGTTAAAATGACAGTTCAAGTATCTTGTTTCCATTGTTTTTTTCCAAGCGAAATCATCATTGCTTTAAAACTTTTTGAACGTTAAGTGGAAACAATAAGTTTTTTTTACGAAACTATTTACCATTTGAGAGCATTATTAGGAACGATTAAAACATAGAAAGACTAACGACAAAGGACTTAATTGGTAACAAAATGTGTATTGAAAATGATGAAGACATTTGTTTCTATTATATTTTTACAACACTGTATGTAGTTGTTTACCTAAGTAAGGAATCAAAGAAAATAATATAAATTTTTTTTCGTTTTGGCTGAAAATATTACCTCCCTTACACTAATACATGCTCATAAGAAATAAAATAATGTTCTCCTCTCGTTCCGAATGCAACTCTCCACTTCGGGACACTAGCAACAAATACGGCATGTGGTCGCTCTAAAAATGTCTGCTAATGATAGTGATATTGTTTTTATGTACAAAGAGGTCACACTGGTAACCTATTTCCGTCAATGTTTGTGTTTGGCAAGTGTTTGCATACTACAGATTAATTAAAAAAAATTAAAAACGGTTCTAACTTAACAAAACCAAGAAAATTGAAACTAACTACAGAAAGCTTTAACAAAGAGATTGAAAAAATGGGAAAAGGAAACGATTCATCTCATCTACTCGAGCGGACATTGCATTTGCAGAGGGGGTTGTACCCTATAATAAGAAACAGTCACCCAAATGCAGTCAAAAGAATCCGAAATACATCAATGACCCTAAACTAATGGGTATAATTTTTAAAAACACTTACAATTTATTTTTGATATGTTTAGTGATGCCGATTACACTGGTTATATTACCACAAGAAGTTCTTCTTCTGAATTTATTTTAAAGTTTGAAGTTAGACTAAGTACATAATTCACTATTGCATTTCTAGACACGAACCTCTGAAATACTGCCTCTACGCTGACGATGTGTATATATTAGGTATACTCTATCATCTTGCTAGTATGTCGCTACATTTCTATACACTAATTTTAATTAAAATAAATAATGTAGACATTGAAAATATAACAAATTTAAAACTTTAAGAATTCAAATTAATAATAAATACAATTGGTAAGATTACTGTAGCTACAAACTCGAACTCTCTGTTTCACAGTGGAAGTTTAAACTCCACTTTCGGTTTAAACTCAGTTCAAGAATGTATTCGGTTTCACAATTTCGTTTAACCCTTCGGAAAATATTATTTACTAAATATTAGTCTGCTCTAAAAATGTTATCGAGTTGTAAAAGTGATTTTGAAGATACTAGCGACGAGAAGAACTGTATATTAATTACCAATATAAGATTAGAAAGATGAATTCATTGTGGAAGTGATCACTTCAATTATTGGGAGGATCTGACATTTTTTGAAAGATTTCGAATGTCGAAGAATTCGGCCTACATTATTTTGAAGCAAATTCGATCTATATTGAAAATGCAACTTATTGGTAAAAATAATTGTAGGTATGTACAATTGTACATAATTTCAGTTCATGTAATGATAAAAAAAAATATTTTCAGGAACCATTCATTATCCGGGAAAGTTTTATATTCTTGGAAAAACTTTTTGAAACTTTAAATGGAGCAATGGGCTGGCGCAGCCTCTTTAAATATTGACAACATGCTCTTTCTTACCGTAACAGTTTCACATATTAAACCTAGTCGATTACCCGCTTATTGCAGTTTAAACCAAATTGTATACCTAACAATTTATTGCTTTGTTGCTGATCATACAAAATTTGATATTATTCCTTATTCTTAAGTATAAAAATTTGTAAACTTTGTGATGTTAAATAAAGAATTTATCTATCTATCTCTCTATCTATCTGCCGAAACCAAACTTCTCTTAACCTTGCGCTTCCATGCAAGTGGATCTTTGCTCATAACTGCGGATTACTTTTGTGGTTTATCGAAATCGTACGCTATTAGAATTTGTTAAAAAGCCTCTCATCACATTGCCCTACTTTGGGGAAAAAAATATATAAAGTTCCCGACGACAGATGAGGGATTTTATCAATTTGCAAAGTTTTCTCGAGTTGATACGGCTTTAGATTGTTACCATGTACGGATTCAGTCCCCAGGTAATATGAATAATAACAACATTTATGAATGTTTTCACTTGCATATGCATCAAACATTTTATTAGGAGGATCCAATGGTGATATATTTCGAAACCAAAAAGGCTATTTTTCCTTAAACGTGCAGATCATGTGTGATCCAAACTTAAAAACAATGGACATAGTTGCAAGGTGGCCTGGGTCCAAACATGATTTCACAATTTTTAATAATTTCAGAATCTGTGTCAAATTGGAACTCAGCTCATAGTGGCGGATTGTGGGTACCAATGCAGACGTTATATGATGACTCCTTTACGTAGTTGCAACAATCCACAAGAAACATTGTGCAATGAATCTCAAATTCGAACACGAAATTGTGTTGAACGCTCTTATGGCGAATGGAAGAGAAGGTTTCCAATATTGTCAACAGGAATAAATATGAAAATGACAACAGTTCAGAGTATTACTGTTGCAACAGCGGTCCTACACAACATTTGCTGTATAAACAAAGATGTTTCTACTCCAGCTGTTTTGTTCATGCCCTTCTTTTATTTGTTGGATTTGCACAGATTCCTCGTCCTGTTGCCGCCTCACTAACTTGCACTTTTCTACTGCGGGCTCTTGCCACTTGTCTGCAGCCAAATTTATTTTTCGTGTTGTTAGAACTTCAGCCTTTCTCCTCAGGCGATGTCGTAAACAGACGGAAGCCCTTGGGCCTGGTTCTCAAGAATTTCCAAAATAGCTTTGTCTATGGAATCCGTTATGATTTCCACCACCACCATTTTCATACAATTTTCTTCTTTCTAAAGCTGAATTTGTTTGTGCTTTTTATCTTAAGATGTCGTATTTAGTTTTCAACGCATCCGTTGTTTGGTAATAGGGTCCACTCTTCGAATTGAACCCAGCTTTTTCTTTCCATTGTACTTTGTGAGATTTTTTGTTTTCCAGAATATTCTTTCTTTTTAAAACGAACTCCATCAATAGATTTATTGCTGATGAAAAATTGCACGTTCTTTTTTTTGGCACAGCTTTTTGTTTTAAATTTATTTTCATTTAAGGGGAGAGTACGATAACTTTGGCGCCGAGATATAATAACGGTTTTTGGTAGAGGGGCTTAATACAAGCATTTTTTACTATGGGAGGGGGGGTCTATCTCCCCCCGTTTAGGCGGTAGGGGCAATTTAAAAAAACATATACTTTAAATGGAAAAAAAATAATTAAAAAATAACGGTAATACTTACAATTAAGTATTATACCTTTTTTTAAAGCCAACACTTGTGTCTAGTAGCTTGTTTTTAAATCAAGTCAAAACTATGCATAGTTTGCGAAAAACACTGTTTTAAACTCAAAATTTGGTCAAAAAAAAAGTTAAAAATATGGTTTAGAGTGTAATATTTCGAAACTTTTAGATTATCTACAATTTTTTTTTTTTAGAATACATTGCCCTTATTTATTTTTTAACGAAAACTGAAAACTAGATGTTTCTATGTCTTCTAGTTTTTGAGAAAATTGAAAATTACCAAAACAAAATATTTCAATTAAATTACTTTTTTTATATCCAGTTTATTTAGATGCATATGAAATTTTGCATGCACTCACCGAACCTTTCACCCTCTCCACCTTGCACCCACCCTAACTCGCACCCACCCCAAATCCTATAGTGAGCCCAAGCAGGGGGGTTGCGGATCCCACTGTTGCATACAACCAAACTTGCACCTACCATTGTTACTATCAAAATAAGATTTTTGAAGCAAAAAAAAAGAATTAAATTAAAATAGTAGTTGTGGTTATTTTCAATTTTCTCAAAAACTAAAAGACATAAAATTATCTAGTTTTCAGTTTTCGATCAAAAATAAATAAGGGCAATGTATTCTAAAAAAAAAAATTGTAGATAATCTAAAAGTTTTGAAATATTACACTCTAAACCATATTTTTAACTTTTTTTTTTACCAAATTTTGAGTTTAAAACAGTGTTTTTCGCAAACTATGCATAGTTTTGACTTGATTTAAAAACAAGCTACTAGACACAAGTGTTGGCTTTAAAAAAAGGTATAATACTTAATTGTAAGTATTACCGTTATTTTTTAATTATTTTTTTTCCATTTAAAGTACAGGTTTTTTTAAATTGCCCCTACCGCCTAAACGGGGGGAGATAGACCCCCCCCTCCCATAGTAAAAAATGCTTGTATTAAGCCCCTCTACCAAAAACCGTTATTATATCTCGGCGCCAAAGTTATCGTACTCGTGCCTCATTTAAAAATTACACAAAATAAAACAAACCTCTCGAGTTCTTCAAAAAACCAAAATATTTGTTGTTTTTCTTGTGTTCTTAACTTCAGAGGGAGAAAGAGAAGACAAGGAAAGACAGTTGAAAAACTTCATAAAAGTGACGATGTGGACACGTTACGTCACATTACGCATTACGAACAATCCTGCCAGCTACTTATCATACAATCTAATTAAACGAAGTTCAGATTTCAATGTAAAACCCGGACTAGTTAAACTAAAAAAATTAAACTCAGTTTGAGCTTCAGCTAAACTGAAGTTTAAACCTCTACTGTGAAACTTGGGGCAGTAATATTAAGTTTCTGTTAAGTTAAAAATATATCCAAACAGCTTATCTTCAGTAAAAATGCCATTATGGTTAGTGCGTTGGACTCTCATGCGAGAGGTTTGGGTTCGATCCCTGCCTATGCCACCTTAAGTTTTTTCACGGGTATTGCCTCTTGCGAAATTGACAAATTCTCTAAGTGTAATTCTTGTTATGAAAAAGTGCTTTCTTAAGTTAGATTTCGGATTCGGCATATAAACTATAGGTCCCCTCCATCCCTGCAATTACTCACACACAGGAATGGTTGGTAGTTGTAAGTCACTAGGCCCTGGTTCTCTACGGACTGTTGCGCCACCTAATATATATATTCAAAAATGAGTATTAAAGCTTTAAACTATATTCAGTAGGAATAGGTGCTTTGATAATCACCCCTATCACAGAGTCCCTCGTAGCGAGTCCCGAACATTGTGTTACGCTACGAATACGAATACATTTACATCATAAGCCCCGAACGAATTCAAGAAAGCATTGGCACACAGAAATACTAATTTCGGAGTTTTAAAATCAGCTGATGTGCGTCAAAATAAGAAAATTAAATAAAAGTTCGTTTTCCATCTTTCGATTTGTTCTTGTTTTTATTTGTTTTTGTCTTTAAAAATTGATAGAATTGTCGTTGCAATCTTTGCAATAAATGAAGAAAATACACGAAGACTGGATGAATCATATGATTGACGCGAAGTGGTTTGAAGACGCCGTGGAACATTTCTCACAGCAACTACGTCTGATGACATCGAAACATTGGCAAGTTAGTTCTCTTCACAAGGTTCATTTGATTCTAAAGGCTCGGAGGAATTTTCGAATCCAAAAGATTGTGGATCTTTTATTCCGCTGGTCAAAGTTCATTCATTCTTATGACACCTTCTTCGAGGCTGCTAAAAAAATGCATTCTATTTGCTATTTTTTGTTCGTTTTAAAACCTCCGATCAAAATAATTGTTCGTAGAAAAAACTGCCAAACTTCCTATTCATTCGGGGCTAGTGATACCAATTTTCACGAACTCCGAATTTCGTAGCAAATTTTTTTAGTACGACGGGACCAATGATACAATTATTCGGGGTTCGTACTACGAATCCATTACGACGGGGCCTGTGATAAGGCTGATTATCATAGTTGATTTCTCCGAGCAGTTAAAGAAGTCTTTGTATGCTTTTTGATGAAGTAAGACTGTTTCACTTTATTTTTAAAAGGTATTTTTTAAAGTCTCACATCTACGTGATTTCTGTGCAAGCGAATCCCGTCTTCGTCGGATAAGACTTTTTTTCAAACCATTGTATTGGATCGCCAACAATATAAATAATCGTGTGCCCCAAAGCTTAGTTTTGCCTCACTACTCTGATCTCAAAACAATCTACAACTGCATCTACAATCTACAGTACCAGCAACTTACTTAGAAACATCATTAAATCATTTACGTCACTCAAACATCGTCGTAACTTTTTTTGTTTCACCCTTTTGTTCTTTATTCGTTCTTTGTTTTTTATAATGAAACATAGTTCCAATCTGGAACAAAAAATCCCGATTTAAAATCCCAACAGAAACATGACCAAGCAAAAACTCTAAATAATACTATTAAATAAAAAGACTGTACAGTTCACATTTTAACAATTATTTAAAAGAGATCAGTCCACTTGATTAAATAACTTACTTCATAGGCGTAATGTTATGGTGTTTGAGATAAGTATATAAAATACGAGTTGGTAGTCTATGTTAAAATATTTAAAAAACAAAAAAAAACGCAGGAGGAAAAATCAATGCTAATCGAAAAATGCATTTACGTCATAGACATGCATTTCAAACATTTTACAGAGGCTTTGGCTAAGGTGAACCGATTGTTGGACTTTACGCTTTTAATGACTCAAATGATAAAATTATTATAAATGTTTAGCATTGTAGAAACATGACAATCGTCCTAATTTTTTAGAATGTTGCTTAATAAAGTACGTCTAAAATTACCATATTTAACAAATTCAACTGTGTACAAATGATTAACTTTAATGGAATACAAAAAAACACATCTGAAAATTAAAGTTTCATAAAATTTTATACTTACAGTTCCAGCAGTGTCCAGAATCTCCAACATACACTGTTGGCCGTCTACTTCAACTTGTTTTCTGTAACTGTCTTCAATTGTAGGATCATATTTTTCTACGAAAATACCCTTGAAATAAAAAAAAATAATTTTATTTTTATTTAAATGAAAAAATATTAAGTGATTTTGCATCACGATCATCGATTGTGAATACAATTCTAGTTTAAGTTCTTCTTAAGATTGTTTTTTTTTTTATAATGTTGTGGACAAACACTGCAATAGCGATTTTAACATACTTCTAACTAATTTTTTAAATAGAAACAGAAAGTAAGAAATAATAATGAAAAATGTTAGAGTCCTATCACCGCCACTTTATATAATTAATCCTTTGACAATAGTTTGCATCAAAACTCTTACAGTGTTGAGATACAAAAATGTATGAATTTAATTGAAAATTTCCATATGATCAATCCTTAAACTCTCATGAGTTTAGCTTGAGAGAGAATTTACAAGTAAGTTCAACCAAGAACAGTTTTTAATCTATATATGTATATAAAAATCAATGCCACTTTTCGTTGTAATGTTATAACTCAACAATGCCTTTACCGATTTGGCTAATTTTGGTCTTGAATTATTCGTGGAAGTCCAGAGAAGGTTTGTACGTAAAGAAAATTAAAAAAAAATCTTGAAAAGGTGTAAAATCAACACACAAACAATTTGTACTAATACTTAAAGAAATCCCGATTTGTTGATTACCTTGGAAATGTACAACGAAGCAGTAATAATAATTGAAGATATGTGCCTAACGATTGTAAATAAAGCATTAGCACAATTGTGTATGAACGCACCAAATCGTAAGATACATGATTTTTTTGATCGGGAATCGCAACGTGAGCGGGAGTTAAATTCTAATGAATTACATACGTTTATTTGTACAATCGTATATAATGATAACTTTCGTTGTATCATTGATTTTAGAGACTATTCGATCGGAACAGAAAATTGCATTGACACTTGCATCTTCGGTAATTGCTTCTACATTATTAGAAGGTGGTCGGACCGCACACTTTGCAATAAAATTGCCATTGAATGTACTGGTGATTGAAACTCCAACTTGCAATATTTCGAGAAATTCTGGTATAGCAAAAGTTCTGCGACTAACATCAATTATTTTATGGGATGAGTGCACAATGGCGAATAAAAAATCTAAAGAAGCATTTAATCGAACAATGCAAGATTTACGCGGTAATCAAAAGCTGTTTTAGTGGTGCTCTGATATTGCTGTCAAGAGACTTTCGTTAAACATTGCCTGTCATTCCTCGATCAACTCCTACTGATGAAATAAACGCCTGTTTGAAGTCATCATTTCTTTGGAGATATGTACGAAAATTGACACTGAACATTAATATGCGTATTCACCTACATAATTATTTAACTGCCCATGAGTTATCAAAACAATTGTTAGAAATTGGAGATGGAAAAATACCAATCGACAGTACCAACGGATTGATAACTTTACGGAACAATTTTTGTACAATTGCGTAATCTATAGATGAGTTTATTGAATGTGTTTTTCCGAATATTCATTTTAGCACCGAAAAACAATTATATCAATGCCATTTCAAATTCAAGCGAAACTGCCACGTGTAGTCACTGCATATAAATTAATTGACAGTGTTATGAATCAAGATGAAGCAATGAATTATCCAATTGAATTTTTAAATTCATTGGAACCGGCTGGAATAGCACCGCATTGCTTCAATCTGAAAATTGGTTCTTTGATTATATTATTACGAAACATTAATCCACCAAAACTGTGTAATGGCACCAGATTGGCAGTGTAAAAGTTATCGCCAAATTTGATTGAAGCTACAATCTTAACTGGTAAATCAAAAGGATAAGTGTGTTTGATAGCGAGTATCCCTATAATTCTAACAAATATGCCATTTGATATTCAAAATATAACAATATCCTGTGCGTTTATCATTTGCGATGTCCATAAATAAGGCCCTACGACAAAAACTTCACGTTTGTGGTGTCAATTTGGACGAATCATGTTTTTCACATGGCCAACTTTATGTTCCCTGTTCCAGAGTCGGTACCCCAAACTTTTTTATTTATTCATGGTTAGGTTAGGTTAGGTTAACGTGGCTGCGGATTTATAATCTACACACTTAGGCCAAGAGAAAGGCCCATTGTGATACCACATGAATCTAGAGAATTACTTCTAACTAGTAGAACCATTTTGAGCTTTTTATAAAGCGAAGAAGATATTTAATATCCTTTTTAGCTAGTTCGCTGGGATTATCAAAAGAGTATTCCCCCAGTTGAAGTTTGCGTTTGAGTGAAAGAGCAGGGCAGGTGCATAAGAGATGAGAGATTGTTTCCTCTTCTTCTTCGTCCATGCAGCTCCTACAGAAGTCATTTGAGGCTACGCCAAGTCGTATTGCGTGTCTGCCTATAAGACAGTGTCCTGTAAGGACACCTATTAGGGAGCTAATATGAAGTCTGCTTTGAGATAACAAGTCTTTAGAGCGCTTTAGGTCCAGTGAAGGCCATATGAGTTTTGTGGCTGCGCATGTTGGTAAGTTGTGCCACCTAGAATTTGCTATCGCAAAAGCTGTTTCTTTTAGCATAAGTTTACATGTAGCTATCGGTATACCTATCTTCTCTCTTTCAGGTGAAATAGGTTTGACGGTTCCATTTTTAGCGAGTTCATCGGCTCTACAAATACCTGTGATGTCTCTGTGGCCCGGCACCCAACAGAGGTGAATGTTAAATTGCTGCGCCATCTCCATAAGAGACGATCGACAATCGAGGGCCGTCAAAGATTTGGTCGAGACACAGTCAAGGGATTTGATAGCAGCTTGACTGTCAGAGAAGATGCAGATATCAGAAGTTGATATCACGTTTTCTCTTAGCCAGGAGAGAACCTCTTTGATCGCCAAAATTTCCGCTTGAAAAACGCTACAATGATTAGGGAGGCGGAATGAGATGCTTAGATTAAGCTTTTCTGAGTACACACCACCACCAACTCCCTCATTTGTCTTAGATCCATCTGTATAAAAATGAATACTTTTGTTATCCAGGAGTTTTTTGTCCTGCCATTCATCTCTGGATGGAATGGATACCTGGAAGTTTTTTCCAAATAGGGGTTTAGGTATAGTGTAGTCTATGTACTTTGGTATAGAACCAAAGAGGTTCAAAATGATGGAGTGTCCCACATTGTTGTTGGTCCATTGAGATGAGGCGTCGAGTCTTATCGCTGTACTCGCTGCCACTTGTTTACTGAAGATGTCGAGGGGGTCAGATGGAGGAGAGTGTCTAACGCTGCTGAGGGTGTGGTTCTCAATGCCCCGCTTATGCAAAGACATGCAGTGCGCTGAACTCTGCTGAGTATGTCGCAGTATGTGACTTTCTCCAGTGCAGTCCACCATACTGCAACCCCGTACATAAGTATTGGTCGGATGACCGATGTGTATAGCCAGTAGGTTATGCGAGGTTGAAAACCCCATTTGCTTCCTATAGCTTTCTTGCAAAGGAAAAGAGCTACTGTAGCTTTTTTAACTCTTTCCTGTATATTGGATTTCCAACTTAATTTTCTGTCCAATATCAGACCAAGGTATTTGGCTTCATTGGTAAAAATTAGTGGTATACCTTTTATCGAAGGAGGTACAATTACTGGGATCTTGTATTTCCGTGTGAAAAGGACGAGGTCTGTTTTTTGAGGATTAATACTAAGTCCGCAGTTATCAGCCCATCTAGTGAGCATATTGAGTGCATTTTGGAGGAGGTCTCTCAGTGTATTAGGATGTTCCCCTGTGACAGCGATAGCAACATCATCGGCATACGCAACCACTCTGTAGCCATCCCTCTCAAGGGATATTAGTAGTTGGTTAACCACTATGTTCCACAGGAGAGGGGACAGAACACCACCTTGCGGAGTGCCTCTACTGACAGACCTTTTTGTGCAAAAATCTCCCAAACTGGAGTTGATGATCCTGCTTTTTAGCATTAGATTAATCAACTCACAGATTGAGTATTCGACGTTTAAGGTCGTCATAGCAGAAGTGATAGCAGATGTGTCAACGTTGTTGAAAGCGCCCTCAATATCCAAGAAGGCCACCATAGTGTATTCCTTTTTATCTAGGGAGTATTCGATAGTTCTTACCAGAGTGTGCAAGGCTGTTTCTACCGATTTCCCTTTGCAGTAAGCATGCTGAGACATTGATAGTCTCTTCTCAATGTTGTTACGTATATGGATATCGATCAATCGTTCCAGAGTTTTGAGAATGAAAGATGATAGGCTAATAGGTCTTAGGTCCTTAGGGTTGACATGCGAGCATTTTCCCGCCTTGGGAATGAAAACTACCTTTACATCTCTCCAGCGCCGAGGTATATAGACCAGATTTATACAACTTTTAAGGATCATCTCAATGATGGGCGAAGTTATATCAATGGTATATTGTAGCTCAGCTGGTATGATTTGATCTGGACCTGGAGATTTGTAAGGTTTGAAACTATTCAGAGCCCATGTCAATTTTTCTTTTGTAACCAGACCTTGAGGAAAAATTAAATTAATACCTGACCCAGGACTGTATGTTGTATTAACGGATTGGGAGCTATCTGGGAAGTGGGTGTCTAGTAGCAGGTTTAGCGTTTCTTCGCAAGAGTTAGTCCATGTACCATCTGATTTTTTAAGACAACTAGGCATGGTTGGACTTGTGGAGAGAATCTTCCTTATCCTTGATGCCTCCGCGGATTCTTCTATTGAGGTACAGAAGGATCTCCATGAGGATCTTTTGGCTATTCTCAATTCTAGTTTATACTATTTATTCATGCTCAAAATGGAAAAACTAAAAATATTGTTTATCCAACTGGTTTAGACTAACCCATAAAGAGACACCAAAGTAAGAGTACCCAATTCTTTATATTTTTTAGATTTTACTCTTTGCTGATAAATATAATATAAACAATATATCATTTGGGTCATTTGGACTTTTAAATTGCTAGCAATTTAAAATGTTTTGTTTTGTTTGAATAAATAAACTTAATAATCATTTTTTTATAACTATGCCTTATACGTAGCGAAGCACGTACCGAACCGCTAGTAATTAATAATAAAAACATTTTTTAGCTTTTTCATTTGCTTAAAAATATGAGTTAACACCAATACTTCACGTGAAGAAGTGCTAGGCGAACAACAAAGAGTAGGTTTGTATGCAAAAGCGCTATTGACGCAGTCACTACTGAATACGAGGACATCACAAAATTACGTGATGGAAGTATCCTCATCTTAGCAAAAAATAAACAAATTACTGAAAAGCTTATAAAACTTAGAAGCATTTGCCCAGTGGAACATCATGACCTTCTAAACTCCTCATAAGACATATTATATGCCCCCTGGCTTAAAAACGTCCCAGAATCAGAAATTGTTGCCGAATACAACCTCTTTCTTCAGTTGAAATTGGCTGGTACAAGGCAACGGTAAACGAATATATTAACAACTCCATGAGATGTAGGAACTGCCAGCTGCTTGGTTACACAAAAAAAAATGTTGTGGAAAGGATCCTGCAACATGCAATTTACCACCACACAATGACACCACCTGTGCACGTATAATGTGCTCCAATTGCATTGAACCCCATCCATCCTAAAAAACTAAAAAACAATCTTCACTAGGACAATCTAGTTCAAATTTAATTCAAATTTGAACTCAAAGTACACCCACCCCTCCACCTCGTCCAC
Organism: Eupeodes corollae; assembly: GCF_945859685.1. Lineage (NCBI taxonomy): Eukaryota > Metazoa > Arthropoda > Insecta > Diptera > Syrphidae > Eupeodes > Eupeodes corollae. The sequence goes on from NC_079150.1 coordinate 6,644,337, forward strand.
CAGCAATACCCCAAACCAACAAGAACACATCAAACAACAACAATAGAATTTTCTTAACAGGAAAACCAAATAAATGTCTCAACCCCAACCTAAATATTTTAATTACAGAAAATCCAAATAATCAAAACAATTACCAATCTCCAAACTCATCTTTAACCGAAAATATTATTGAAAAAAACAACTACTTTATGTTCATGATAAAACAGAGTAACTCAAATTTTAATAATCTAAGCTCATGGCCGCGATCCCCACCGCTTGTCGAGCATGCTTGTCTATCCGATAACAGACTGCAAAGCGATTCCGGCGATCGCAGAGCACCGCGGCATTATTCGCCCGATCAACTTAACGAAACACCACCACAATATATCTCCTCACAATCCAATTACAAATCCAAAGATAAAATAAACTAAACGGGCACAAGCGAACACTTAGTCTTTGCTTCTCGCAAAAAAAGTCAGTTCAAGCACAATAACAGTGTCCATCACAATTGGTTATCCTGTTATAAATTCCGACTCAAACCCAAAATTTAAATCTGATCAAGCGGATAGGTCTCATTTCCAACACAAAATTCAAAAGCATCTGTCAGACAAACCACCTAGTCTTAACAACAACAAAGAACAGCTGCTACACTTTAAAAAGCCATACCTCCAGCAACCAATGTTTCTATTTTACTGCCTACCCCAAAACCAAACAAAGACAAAACTTTGGTTCACAGCTTATTATGGTTCGTTGAAACTAAGGAATGTATATCTCCGAAACAGATTGCATCCAAACCAAACAAAGGATGTGTTGGCGCCCATCTCCATCTAGACTACTACATCTCAAAAGCCATATAAAAAAAAAAACATGTATCCATTTTGTCATTAGACTTCGAGAAGGCTTTTAATAGAATTGGGAAACATGTGATTTTAAACAAATTAATGAAATGAAATGATGGTTCCAAAATGTTTAGATTCGTGGAATCCTTTTTATCCAACAGAAAATTCTCCTCAAGAATTAACAACCACTTTTCTAAAACATACCCTTTAGAAAATGGTATACCGCAGAAATCTCCCATATCGATAATGTTATTCATTATAGCATTCGGTGACATAAGTAATATACTTGAAAACCATAAATTATTAGACCACTGACTCTATGCTGACGATGTTTATATTTAAAGCAAAATGCCAGATTTGACCATGTACAAGAACCTATTTCTTGATGCCATTAACGATATCCATACATGGTCTAAAATATCCGGCTCAAATTGATCAATAGAACTAATAAGAGAACCAATATAATTAAATATTTAAATAGTATCAAAAGCAAAATACACATAAATACTCTTGCTTAAATAACAAAATAAAATGTTAATATTACACCATACCATCAAGCAGTAGGAGAAGCCTCAACGCCTTCCCAACAACACCGATAAAAAACTCGTTTGCCCAGGCTGAACTCCCAACCATAGAACATCGATTTGATGAACTAATATTGAAGTTAGCCCCAAAACTAGTCTTCTCCAGTAACTCAGTAATTGATGCCGATATTGCTCAGAAAGAAATCAAAAATGCATGGAACGAATTCCATCCACTATTAAACTAGTACTGACCAAAACGAGTCAACTACAACTTCCAACAAAACGGGGTTATTACTTCAAACCCACATATACTCCTTCGCATATTAAGCCCAAATCGATTGATATGACACTATCGCAATACAGAATAAACAACACTAATGAATCTATTTACTGAGTAATGTTCACTGAAATCAAATCAAAAGATGAAAGATGGAATTTCATACGTACGAAATTTAAAGAAAATGAAACAGCTAAACGATTGGAGACAATACCATCACCATTAAAAGGAAATCAACAGCGGTAGATCTCATCTTCAATATCCAAACATCCATATCCAAAAATCGCAAGAAACTAATTTTGTTCGCCTAAGACTTGCACACACTTCAATTAAACTAAACCATCCCGTATGCTCCTCATGTAACGTAACACTCAATTTCCGACATTTTTTTAAAAAACTGTACCGAAACAAACAAAAAAAAACAATTAAATGCAATTTAAAAAACTTAAATTTAATAGAAATCTTTAAAACTCCAACTTTAAAAAAATACCCAAATAATAAATGAACTCATATGTAATCTCCAATATAAAAGTTAATTATGTTTAATATCAGACCTAATAGTCCTCGCAACTAGGCTCTATAAACAAAATTTAAATACCCGATAGCTTCTAAGTATCTGCTAATAAATAATAATAAAAATAATAATAATAATAATAATAATAATAATAATAATAATAATAATAATAATAATAATAATAATAATAATAATAATAATAATAATAATAATAATAATAATAATAATAATAATAATAATAATAATAATAATAATAATAATAATAATAATAATAATAATAAATAATAATAATAAAAATAATAATAAAAATAGCATGACTTTTTTCTACACATATTTTGACCATAAGCATTTCACCTGAGTGATAGCCTGTCAAATAGTTCAATTTTTCAAATACCGTCCTTCCTCTAATGTGAGGAAGGACGATTCCGAAGATTCTACAATCATAAATTGATACCTTGAAGCAGATATTGTTAAGAAAATGAAGCTCGGCAGACTCTACCATTAGGTATGGCGTTAAGATCATACTAGGCTATTTTGACGTCAGAACCATTAGCTACTGAAATCGATAAACATTCTGTAAACATTTGTATTGTCTTCAAAAAGTAAATATAGTAAGTTCCTTCCAGCTTCTGAGCAAACATTTATATAACATTCAAATTGATAAAAATTTTGGTTAATGAAGCATTTTATTTAAAAAAAAGACTCATTATTGAAAAGTATTATTTTATGTTCAGTTTAAATTGTTAAAGTAATATTGAAACAATTTTTATAAAATACTCACTTGAACAAATTGTACTGTTAATGCTGATTTTCCAACACCCCCACTGCCAAGAACCACAATTTTATATTCACGCATCTTGTTTACTTTTTATATCAAGGCTGGTTACTTAAATGTTTGTCTATTTGTTTTAATTTTGTTTAATTTGCAAATAGAAAACCCTGAGATTTATTTTTTATATTTTTAAACGAAACACTTTTCATACACACACCAAATAAAAGCAAAAAAAAGAAACTTCGATAAAAAAAATTGTTAGTTTTATATATGTTTATGCATTTGTAAACAAATAATTGTTGTTTCAATTTTGTTTATTTGCTAGTTTGATGTTTCAAACAACAAAAATATTTCAAGTTTTATAAGTAATATTTTGGTTTTATCTAAACGATTCACTTTACTTTGTTACGAAACGTTGCCGAGAGAGTTTTGATTATTGAAATGCAACGGCTTTTGTTGGTCTATGCGTTTTGCTGCAAATAAAAAAAATGTACTTTTTTATAGTGTATTCAACAATTAATTGATGCATGCATTTATAATATTGTGTATAACTTTAAAAAAAGAATAAACATATTTCGTTATTTCTATTATTATAACCCTGATTTAGTGAAATCATATAAAGAAACATACATATGCAATTAACAATATTGCTATGTTCAACATCGGCATCCTTACAAGACGATGTATAAATAACTAACAAAAAATTCAAAATGAATCCCTGTAGGAAATTAAAACAAAATCACAAATGAATGACCAGCTTTCTATCTAAGAAATGGAAGCTATACAATTTAAAGGAAAATAACACTGGTGAAATTAACATGACCAAATCACAATAAGTATTCAGTAGTGGCAAAACTAAGTACGCAATTGTATTGAATTCAAAAATTATTCGAATACACACAAGTAATATCGCTAGAAAAATGGATTTGCTTTAGTACTAGGTCATCACTTAATTATATCATAAATATGCACCAACGAAATCATTTTACAAAAATTTGGCTAATGCATTATAAGCAAGTAATACTTGATACACAATAATTAACATTGTAATTTTAGCATTTACTTTCAGATGAAATCATTTTTAAAAAAATGCGGCAAGGAATAGAAAATAATAATATAGAATGATAAAGCAAACCAATAGTTAATAGATAAGAACTTTTACTTTATGGAATAGTCTGCTCAATCACGCGACCTTAATGAAATAGATAGCTTATAGATTTATATCAAAAGGAAGGTTTGGGAGCTTAAACCGAAAACATCAACGATGTTTCAATGTCTTTAAGACGTAGTCAACGATTTGACAACTTCTTGCGACCTCACTGTAACCCCATCATAGGATTCAGTGATACATATAACAAAAATGAATTACTTTTTCTTTTTATTGTTAATTTTATAATCGGGTTGTATCGGAGTTAGAAAGATTTCTTACAAATAGTTTTCATTTAAGGTTAATGTAATCGGTCCGATTTGTGGAACTGAAAACTTTGAATTTTTTTTAAGTTTCAAGTTCTTGTGTTTGAACGCTGAAATGCGTTTTTTTTCTTCCCATACAAATTCTATGGTAGCTTATGGGGTCTTTGCTTCTTTGTCTTATAACTTGAAAATACCATTGCATGTTTTGTTCCCCAAAACATTCTCCTTTCTCTTCTATGTTATACGACCAATCCCGCACCAAAAACCTCCAAGTCGGCAAACAACACGTGGCCAGCTCACGAGAAAACTATGGCCGAATATTGCCAAGGGTAAAATAGAAAAATTAATTTTTCTAAAAGGCAAGCCACCCAAATGAATAGAATGGGTATCAGCTCAACCGATTTATGTAAAGGATGTGAGGACGAGGAGACGGAGCAAGATACTTTAAACTTTTCGAGAACAATGGCAATATTAAGAAAATATTGTTTAAATCTATGCACCTCTCATATTTAAATGTTCCCAGATATCAGGATGGTAAGGCATCTTCAGCCTTAATCCTCACCAACGTTCCCCTGCCTTTCCCAACCCTTCTGTTTTCGTAAGGAGCACAATCGATCCAACTGAGATGTTTCTTGGCCGTTACGGGTGTATCACCCTATATTACCTAACCTTACATTGCCAACTCCAGTACAGCTGAGGTAACAAGTATAACCAATTTAAAAATAAACAATATACATAATTTTTGCCATCTCCTTTCATTTCTAATTAATTTCTATCATTACGTAAATTAATCAAAATAGTTTTAATAAAAATTATAAACACCAAGCTTACTCTGTAAGAGAACAGACCTATTATAGAGTGCGAATCAGTATTACCAGTTAATCTCTTGAACAAGAGATTATATTTTTTCCCTTCTTGCTTACAATCTTTATTCAAATAAGCAGAACTCTTAAACAAGAGTGTTTTTGCAATTACGATCCAATGCAAACCAAATGTCCTAATAAAAAGAAAATATACAATAAAGTCAATGCAACGTCACAAAAGAAAATGACTGGTGGCCATTTGATGCATTTGATTTGGTGGCTATTGATGCAATAACAATCCAATAAAGATTCATTAAAGCAATTAAAAAGAAATCACGGACAGACCAGCTAAATGAAAATCTTTAGGCCCAATTCCAGTGGAAATATATTATCAGCAATCCCTCAACCCTTGCCAAGGAATAATTTATTCCTACAATATAATCGAAATCAAAGAAGACGAAATATAACTCTCTTAAAAAGTTAAGCATCACACATGTATACAAAAATTACGAAATTCAAGGTAAAACGCAAATAGCAACTGGGGCTGCAATACTAACTTTTGATGCACCGCAGCCACCTTAAGACATAAAAATGGGTTGACAAATTTTAGTTGTAGATCCTTATATCCCTAATCCAACGATCTGTAAAAAGTGTCAACGTATTGAACACACGAAACACCATTGCAAGGAAACAACAAATTAATGTGTAACCTGTGCCGAAACTACACTGAGAAAAATGCGCAAGTGTATTTTGCAACAATTCTATGACAACTGAACATCATTCGAAGGACCGATCTTGTCCAGTTTTCATCAAAGAAAAATCAATAATGGTAATACAAAATATGAAACGATCGATACACAATCAAAGAAGGTAAAGAAGAATGCAACAATTCGGAACATTAATATTCACAATATATACCAATCCAAAAAAAACTAATAGCAAATTATTAAAGAAAAAATTGCCAACGAAATGTCTAAATCCATACAAAATAACAATCATAACCACACAACATCTTTCAGAATTCCAAATCCAATTTCCTACAAAAAGTTATAGCCCTTTCCATAGATCCTTGTGTAAGATATTGGATTTGGAAAACAAAAAATACTTTGAAAGCATGTTTTGTATTCTTGGAATTTAAGCAACAAAATTAAATTTATATTTGATAAGCAGAAACATCTCTTATTTTTGCTTACGTATTTAAATTCAAACTCAATAACCCGTCTCTGTTTTACTCCTTATCTTCGATTCTTCTTCATAATTTCTGACTACACACTTGTGTTATCCGTACAAACTACGAAGAACATAACAAATTGACTCTATGATAGTGCTAGAGGCTTAATATACAAATCCATGATTATTATTTAACATTTCGAACCAATGCGAACCAAATCTCCTTAGATAGCTACAGTCCAATATCCCTTCTTTCAGTATTGTCCAAATAATTCGAGAAAATAATAGAGAACAGGCTTAAATGGACTCAAGAAAAGAATCTCAACAGCGGTCAACACGGCTTTATATCAGGAAGAGGCACTCACACTTTGCATCACATGCTAGACCATGCAGTGCACGGAGAGTTAGTCATATGTCACCACTCTGTTCTTTTGTCCATGGATTTGGAAATAGCGTTTGAAAGAGTCACTACTTATGGACTACTCCAGGTAGTCTATTCTTTTATGTCAAATAGATCAGTCATCGTGAAGATAAACGGATACCCTTCGACTGTTACTGCCATCCAAAATTGAATACCGCAAGGTTCGCCAAAATCTACCTTCTTATATAATGCCTATGTTAATTCATTCCTAGAAACACTTCAATATGAACTTGTAAAAACAAAAACAAAACTAACTTATGCTGACAACATTTTTGTCCTAGCATCGGGAGAAGCAGATGAAGTTTAAAACAAGTCAAATTTGACAGTATCAAATTCATTGAAATGGAGTGATGAATTTGCAGCAGCAAAAATGCCAATAAATAAAATGGATGTATTACATGTTTGGAAAAAACACAATTGTACAAACAATGTAATAAACATTGTGCTTACTAGCATTTCTGGGACTCGTCTGTACGCAAAAGAGCGGTACAAAAATAACTTGCTTAAAATTATTTGCAGTAAATACAAGAGTCCTCATATGAACACTGCAATCGATATAGCAAAAAAGCTTTTATATTCTGAGTGGACTAAGCAAAACAAGAACATACAAATGTAAATAAATGCTGTGCTAAGAACTGCTTTGGAGCATTACCTTCAAATCCCCTTGAAGCCTTACTTGCCGAATCTAATATCTCAAGAAATTCAAAGTTATGAGAACCAAACTCCTCCTTTTCTATTTCCTGAATAGCTTATAGATATTTCCTTAAATGAAACTCCAAAAGAAAGCACTCCAAATGAAGTTTGCTGAAATAATAGTTATGGACATATGGCTATAGATATGGACATTAAAATAGACACAGAGACAGTTGCTAAGAGTAAAGATTTAATCGTTATTAAAAAAATAGTTAGACTCCCTTACGCAAAATAACATGTTTTTTTTTTCTTCCTGGTTGATTGTTTAAAGATGAACCGTTCCTTAGGAAGATTGTGTGTAACACAGGCCTTAATATTTAACTAGCATCAAAAATATTAGTTATTAATATTTTTCTTTTTCAAAAAACAATCAGTATACATTAAAAAGTAAATTGAAATTATTTTAATATTACAATTAATTAAACGAAAAACATGGGTCACGGTAAGCAGTGTTCCCTAGAAGAGAAAGCTGTTATTTAAGTTCTAGGAAGTGAGGGAAAACCCTTCAGAGAAATAGTCAAAATAATGAGTGGATCTCTCAAGTTGATTGCAAAAGCAATTTTACCGCTGCAGCAAAAAACAGCTAAGAAAACCAAGCACAACAACCCCAAGAGAAGATTGAAAGATCATTTGCGCCTCAAAAATCCTTAGAAAATAATAAATAAAATAAAATAAAATACAAAAATAAAAATTATGAAACCATGAAATTAAATGTCTACATTATTTTTCGATATCCATTTTTGGCACAATTAAAAGTGAAGTTAGCAGGACACGTCTCTATTCCATTAGTTCGGTCATATAATTGTAATTGTAAAAATAAAAACTGACAACCCGAAAGTTCTGATGTGTCGGAGCTAAAAAAGAAACACAGATCTTTTTTGACAGCTCAGTTCTCTAAATAAATTGGGTGGCGCAACAGTCCGTTGGAAACCAGGGCCTAATGACTTACAACTCTCAACCATTCCTGTGCGCGAGTACTGTTGCCAGGAATGGAAAGGACCTACAATTTTAGGCTGAATCCGAAAGGCTAATTTGAGAAAGCACTTTTTCATGACAAGAATTACTCTTGAAGTATTTGTCAATTCCTCGCAAGAGGCAGTACCCGCATTTTTTTTTTTAAATTAAGGTGGCATAGACAGGGATTACTCAATTCTCTGCAAAGAACAAAAAACATATTTTACTGCTCTACTAAGTGTGTAACAAGAAAGCTCTGATCGAAAAAAGAAACATACCAAGTGTTGTGATGGGCCTGGCCTTACAAAATAGAAGCACAGATTGTTTCTGACAGATTTGCTTTAAGCTGAATAAGAAAAACTCCTGTTGAAACATCGGTGATAAACAAATTTTTCGCACAACTTTTCTCAATATTTAATAACTTAAATAAGAATTTCCATCGATGAGTTGTCTATTACTCCTTCTTTTATGTTTACAAATTTGTGGGAACAATTATAAATTTAAAAAAAAATAGCAAACATGTCAACAAGTAAATGCGAGAACGAATAGATAACAACACAACCAAGAGGCAATTGAGTAAGAAGGAAGAAGACATATGTTCACCCAAAGCTAAAATAAAAAAAAATATTTGAGACAAAGAATTTTAAGATTTTTTGAAAAATTTTAAATTGAAATCAACTTCGTTTATTTTTTTGTAATCTCACCCAATTAAGTTTTTCCTGTTATTTGGTTATTACTTCGACTTCCATCGAGTTTTCTGATTATACAAAATAAAAACGAAAAATTTTCCAATGTAACATTTGTATTATCGTTTGACACCAATAATTATACACTCAACCATTAGTTATATTTCTTTCGCTTTTGCATCTTCACTGATAAATATGGTGGAAATAAAGTAATTCTTCTCTGGTTTGTTAATTTTGAGATTAATATATATAACGGAACTCTTAAAAAGAACTACAATTTTTAAACAATGTTTTCTATTTCTAATCTAATCCCGTTTTAAATGGTAAGTTGAAAAAAACAAGGTTTAGTTTTTGTATAGACAAAAATACGCTTCTAAATTGATAAAAAAACGAGCAATCAAAGAAAAAGTACTTTCCAATAAGTACATTAATAATTGATGAATCACTTACTTACATACACAAATGCCACACAATCCTAAAGAAGGCACTAAAATAGAGAGTTGTCCAAAGAGATGTCAAAAATATTATGTTTAAGTTTAATAGAAAAAGAGATAGAACACGAAGCAAAGTGGAAAAACGTTTTATCGGAAATACTTCGTTGACTAATACTTTTATGGTTAAATTATTACTTGTATACTGTGTGAGCGAAAAATGTCAATGAATTTGTTTTTTTTTTTACTATTTTATAAAGTTCACGGACTCAGAACAATTGAATAATCCTACGTTACCTACTATAATGCAATTGTGTGATAATATGATACGAATACGAGATACGACCTATTTGACACTGCCGCACACACGGACACGACTATGAAATAATCCATGGAAAGGAAAGGCCCAGTGTTGCCGCTGCATATACTCAGAGTTGCAATGGGATCTCAGAGAAAAATGAATACATTTACACATATGATCTCTATACGAATAAAGCAACTTAATATTCTTCCTTCACTGAGCATGGTTTAATGCATGTCCTTAAACAATAACATGAAATATTGAATGGGATGCAATTTCTGACTCAGACTCTCTCTTAACAGAGAAAAATTGACGTGTACTTTTTGCGTTGTTCCATAAAATAGTTTTTAAGCGGGTCTAACTATAATCGAGGAGACTAGCCCTAAAACTTAAATGATTACATATGTGAACGGGGATAAAGAGTGTCTTTGCAAAAATGAACGTGAATCATATAATAAAGATGACCTAAAAGGGTTAGGCAGAATATATCATCGATTTTTGCAACTAAATTTACCACGCCAACATTTGGAATAAGAGGTGAGAATGAGACGTATTAACGTAACTTACCAAGCAAAAACCAAAGACACTCTATATAAAGACCAGAAACCAATCTGTCATTCTGGTTTACCTACAAGCAAATCTCAATTCCCAACTGCTTTTATCAATTCACTACTGCTATAGTAAATTCACCACTTCTTAAGTCACTTTCAACGAATTGATGAGAAAATGGTATAGTGCTTACCTGACATAAAATGGACAATTTTGTTGCAACATTGGTTGATAAGAAAAAATTTATTAAATCTAATGCAGAATATAGCGATAATAAATGTAATCGGATGGGTTGAAAAATGGATTGTATTTTGTTTTATTGTTTCGTATATGTGTTTTGAAGGTAATAAACTTGAAAATACAACTGATGTAATGCTTATAAGAACAAATTAGTCACAAAAATATCATGTTCTTAAGTTGTTTCAAAATGTGCAATTCTAAATGTAATGGTAACTTATAAAAATAAATTATTTTTCTTTCTTATTCGTTATAATTTGTTTAAATTTATATGTTTAAAGAAGAATGAAGTAATATTGGCGAAGTATTTCAGACACAGTTGTAGCTAACATTTTTAGCGTTATTACAAGAACTTCTTTCTGAAACAAAAATGCTTGTTGGGACTATGAAACAAGAGATGGCGTTTAAAAATTAAATACAATTTGTTTCACCAAACCCAACTTACATACATACTTTAGTAGGTGGAATCTTTGGATATAAAACATGTAGCACTATTTCCGTGATTCTTAAGGGCGGCACTTAGTGACCTAGAGGTCTTTTTGATCGAAAGTGGCAATAAATTATTATTTTGTAACTTTACTACATTTAAAGGTGTGTACTCAGTAGAATAAACTTTCCAAAAAAAGTAATAATTGTCTGAACAATACATTAGCTGTATTATTTTACATAATACAGCAAATGTCTAGTACGAAAACTTGAAAAAATGTTAGCAAAAATGTTAAAAATTGTTTTTTTTTTTAAATTTTAATTGTATTATTAAGAGTTCTGATCCAGGAAAAATTACACGTCTCAAAAATTATCTTTTTTGAATGTTCTAATACATTTTTTCGATATGATTATTCCAAAAAAGTATTTTGATAATTTCAAAGAAGTGAACAAGTTTAACAATTTCACTATAATTTAAGTAAAAAAATACAAAACAGTGTGACATCACCTCAATTAAGAAAATCTAAAATCCTCAAAACACAACTTAATAAAAAAAACAACAACAACTGTCAAAACAAGTAAATACATCGCATCGAATGGACCCAATGACAAAATTACAAATACAACAATATAAACAAATTGATGTTGAAGGGAGGAACGTACGAGATATGGAGTGTCTTTGGCAAAAACACTATATAGAGTGTTTTTGTTGCCGAGTCACACTATCATAAATGTTTTTCTGTAGACGCACAAACACAAACATGCTTCAGCATTGTCGTCGTCTGGGTTACGATGGGCCTGCTTCGAGGTAGCTCTGAATGTCATTTCTAATATGACATTTATAAAATGACACTTCCGTCTTAAGCCACTGGCATTTGTTATTAAAATTTTGTTTTGATTTTTCGTTGAGTAAAAGATATGAATTTTGAAATCGAAAAATTTTTATGTTTGCGGAAGTAGCTTATGCAGCCTATCTGAGTATGTTTAGCTTATGGAGCATGAGCAGAGCAGACTAAGAGACGTTGTTGGTTCCTGGAGCTCAATCTACGGAGTTCTGTAAACTATGAGGAGTTATTGGAAACTCGTATTCTGTTCTACGAAAATAAAACGTTTTCAAGAAAAAATTGTAAAATTATTTGATGTATATTTCAATGACTTACTTTTTAACTTTTTCTAATAAACAATGGTTATCCCTCCAAATGCAAATTTATTTTGTTTGTTGACTTTTTTATAGCTGTTGAGCTGTCAGATAAAGCAAATGTTCAGCAAATTTGAACTAGAGTTCCGGTTTGGCGTCAATACCGAACATTACTGTTCAGGAAATAATATTCCCTGGTTTGAGTATACGTCAATTAATTCGTAAAATGTTCAAAATCTATGATACATTTACCATATACCGTGTGTGCTGTGCTGTGATTGAGATCGGAGTGGCAGAGAAAGGTTCTGCCAACCATTGCAAAGCAAAACAAATCAAAAAAACAACTCCAATTACAACTGTGGCCTTCCAGTCAATTCTCTTAGAATTAAAGTACCGCTTGTACGAGAAATGTAGCAAAAATATAACTTGAATAAACACCTTGAATTTAAACCGCAGTTAGAGTAGAGTTGTTAATTGATTTACAAAGTAAATATTTAAAGATTGAATTTAAACAGTGCAATCGAGTCTTAAAGATTAAAATAGTTCAACACATCTCGTTGCCCTTAGAAGATATTTTAGGATACTGGTAGTAAGGCCAATTTGGTAACGCCAAACTCGCCGGCATCGTTAGTATCTGTTAGTATCTGTTTGACCTTTTAGGGATTCTTGTCAGGCTAGCCCAATTGCCTCCGAATGATTGCCACCGTTAAGCCAGTACAATCCTTAGGAGTAAAATGAATGGATTCGTTTTAGATTTAATATTTGAACTCACTTAATATACAGTCAATGTTGGAAATTTTGTTTGGGTTTTCCCCCGATTGTATTCTTTTTTTCTTACTACCTACTGGTAGTACTCTTTATACCTAGAAGATGAACATTAAGCGAGTTGACTAGGATACGTACTTACACAATTGATGTCCGCACGCTGTTGCGTCGTTTTTTTTTTAAGTGGCTTGCATATTATTTCCTGGCAGCTGATAAATAGGCCGAGTTGGCCACTGCTGCTGTTATGTCGTTTCAACACCAACACTTAGCTGCTGGGAGAAGGGCGTTAGCGGTTGCGGTTGTGAATGACAAAACCTCCATTTGCATCATTGACTTGGTGGTGCTGTTGCATTTAATACGTTTGACTATTGGTAGAGATGGTGACACCTCCACCTCAACGCCTGCGGCAGCTATGGCCGTTGAGAAGTACATACAAACACAATGGGCAGTATCTGACGATGAAAAAATTGATATTATTTTGTTAAGAGAAATAAAATATACAAAATACTTGCCTGAGTTGCCATAGAGTTTGGACTTTTCTATAAGAAATGCACGGGATAACGAACACATGCTAATGGTAACGGGCAAAATCCTTTGAACTTAACTTGTAGGCCGAAAGAGAGCAAACCCATTAAGTCGGGCTCTAGATAATATATTTCCTCTATGCACCCGCCAGAGAATGTATACAGAAATACAATAACAATATACACACAACAAAAGTAGGAACACAAAGAAAAAAAAGTAAACAAATCAAGGAAATGAGTGCAGCAGCCTAAATAACCTGAGAGAAAAAGATATAAGTAAAATTCTATGTGCTACAATATTTATAAGGAGACATTCATAAAGAAGATTTTCATTCAAACTTTGTAAGTTGTCGCTCTCGATTCTTCAAATTTTGTAGTTTTGTCAGCTAATACAATTTCTTAGTTAATTTTTTGTATGGGGATGAGACATCTGGGGTCCTACTTACATAGTATTCGATTCTACAATGAAATTACTCGAATTCGAAAAATTGGAACTATGTATCTATTTGAATACTTTCGAACCAACGAGAATCGAATAGTTCTAGTAGTGCCAACTTTATTCATATGAACTTTCGAATAAACGAGGAACTAAATAACTCGAAAGTGTAATTCAAAACAAATCAAAATTGAAAATAATCATTCTACATAAAATGTGTTTGCGAGCAAAGTTTTTTTTTTTTGTCAAAGTGTAAGGAAAATGTTGAATATCAGTTCCATCTACCACCCCAATTACACCGGGAATTAATGAATTTTGCCAAAAAAAGTGTTTGGACTTTCGTTTCACTTCCTCATTTATTTGAAAATTCATCATAAACGGGCACATGACTCTTTCGATTGAAGTCAAAACTTTGGCAAGTATTTTTGACATGGTTTGTTGTACAAATCCAGCGTTCTTGTCACCACCGCTTTAGTTTTGTTAACCTCCTATTGGCAAAAACTTCAATATTGCTGACAACTTAATGATAACCGGAACCGCATTTTGTCTTCTGCGAGTAGTCATGTCGGATGATATGGTGCTAAGTAAGAACATAAATCCTTCTTTAGAAAGACGATAGTTCTTAACAAAACTTAAACAAAAGTATATATTTTTCTTTAAGAATGCGTTCAAATATTCTACAACATATATATTATGTATGTCTATATTGAAAATAACTTATTCATACGTAGTACGATTTGAAATTAGAATCGGAAATGAGTTTCGAATAGAATCACAGTAGAATCGAGTTACATAGTAGTTCCCCTGTATATGATTATTTGTGCTACAACCTTGAAGTCCAAATATGTCGTAGAAATCCTATAAGGTGCTCAACTTAACTGGAACTTTAGCCGTCACAGTTGAACTTTTTGGATATTGCTAACAAAATTTTTAATTTCGAAACCTCCTTCAGCATGTATCTTCTTTATGAATTTGAGTTTCATCTTTTTCGTTGTACAAGCTACAAACAAAGCATTTATTCACTTGGTGAAACTTAAATAAAAGTGTAAGAAGTGACTTAGTTTGTCCCCTTAGTAACATAAAGTTGACCTTGTACTTTAGCTGCTGCGTCGATACGAAACGGAGCTAACCAGCTTCTAAGGATTAAAAATTTTAAAGTGAAGTAAATGCCAATTGCAATATTCTTATTTATTTGATTATTCCCTCGACAACTTCTAGCCTTAGCGATGAGCGAAATCAGTATCTCTTTTTATTTTATTTCAATGCAATCGTTTTCTTGCCATTTCATAACTCTCAGACCCTTTTCGAAAAGTTTTCCAGTACGACAATTAGAATCCTCCAAAAATAAGTCGTTCAGTATTCGTGGTCTAAATATAACCTTTTTGCACAATGAAACTACCTGCAAAAACACATTAATATAGCTTCATACACCATCTTTATATCTGCTTTATTATTCTATTACATTCCGCATGAGCTTCACACGTCGAAACCTGAGTAATGGATTTTATTTGACAGTTTTCTTTTGTTTTCGTTTCGTTGTAGTCTTTTTATATTTTAATATTTCAATATTTTCTTTTAAAAAATATTTATGTAATTTTAGCTTAATCGCAACTAAAGCATTCGAAAACGAGTAATTCAAAATGTTAACGAATATGTTTCCTGTTAAAAAAATAAAGCCATTACGAAAGAAAGCAGAAAGGAAATCTATAAGAGCAACAAACGTCAAATAGATAAACGGTAAAGTGTACTATGTCAATTTTCATTAATTTTATGTTTTTGAATTTTTGTGCCTTATTGTTATTTGATGCTTAGTGTAAAGCACTGCCATGCGTAAGGGCTTGGGTTCAATCCTTAACTATGCAGGTTATTGCCTCTTACGAGGAATTGACATAATTGGCATACAATCTGTAGGTCTGCTAAATCCCTGACATTACTCGCGCACACAGATGATTGCGAGTTGTAAATCACTAGGTCTTTATGAACTATTTCGCCATAGTGGTTTTGTATGTAGATATCGAGAATAATATTTAAAACATTTTTTGCTGGATTTTATAAATATCAATAACATGAGAAAATTATTTTTCAGGGTAATTATTATTTATTTTGAAAGAATTTCAATCAAAGCAATATTTTAAAAAGTCGACTCATTTCACAGTGTAGATAGCTTAATTTTATACCATGTTTATAAAACGTAAAAATTTTATCGGGTAAGCAAATATTACTAACCTTTTAACATAATTCGGACACAGTCAAACTATTATAAGCTTTGCCAGCTTCTAATGGCGCTAATTGTTTTTTAAGTTCAATAGATCCCAGACTTCTATGTGTGCGTGGCATACACCTTTTGCGTGGATGCTAACCGTACTGACAGCTCAGGTTTAACGTCTGCCATTAACAATTTGAAATTTTAGGCTCTAGAGGAAGAAAATACCACAATCTTCTGAATTCATAGTTTCTGTTTCACATTTTAGAAGAGCGTCTTATTGCCTCGCCTTTGTTGTACTAAAATAAGTGTGTTATATTCTGCCCTGCCTTTAACTGAAGTATAATTGGTTTTTCACCGAAAAATCAATTTTTGATTTGTAAAGATTAAAGAATACGCGATTTGAAATATTGAGACGTGTATCCATTTCCTTTTAATTTATTTTGAAACCAAACTATGAACACCAGGACATTAACAAAAAATTGTAATCCTTTTAAAAATATTCATTAAAGAAACTTGTGCCGAATGCGAATATTTGTTGAAATTGAAGTGTGATTCTCAAGAAAAAAAAAAGATAAAAAATATCTGAAAGAGTGAATGCAAGTAGAGAAGGATTTTTAAATTCTTATTTTTATAATCATATTTTTTATTGTCCTTGAGCAGACATTTTGTTTCAGACTTTTTTTTAATTATCATTTTTGTCTTTAAAGTATATGATTAAAATATTTATACGTTATACATAAAACAAAGAAATTGCTCGTGCAGCAGCTTAAATTCTACCGCGTTGCTATTATGGTATAATTTGATTTGTTTTACGAGTTGTTTTATCTTGATAAAGCGTGTATGTAATACAATGAAAGCATTTTCTTACACTTTTGAAAATACATAAACTTATATTTATCTAAAGAAATTTGAAGAGAGATAACTGAATGTAATTTAGTAGTCATAATTGAATATTAAAGTAATATATTATTTTATTATATTTGTGTTGTTGAAAAGCTTTTGGGGACGACTTTCCTTCTAAATTTTTTTTTTTCAAGTAGGTAGGAACTCAATAGAACATGTTTTAAATGTTAAGGCGAGAAAACACCTTTAGTCTTAAAAAAATATTTTCTTTTTTGGACTAAACCCTACTTTTTTAGTATTTCATTTTTTAAGCCTCAAACAAGTTATTTTTGATTGATAGTACGGCGTACTAACAGTTAAGTATGTTAAGGGGCCAGCTGCACTGCTGCAACCCAACTGCTTGGAATCACTATAGGATTTGGAGTATGTGCGAGTTTGGGTATATGCAAAGTACTTTTTGCATTTGAGGGCTAAAATCAAAGAAATTCCCAAAAAAAAAAAATACTGAACAAAAATCAGAAGAAATTTCAAAATCAATCTTATTTATGCATGTGTTGTATGTGAAAAAGTGAATTCTGAAAATAATTTAAAGCATTTTAAAATAAATTGTTTGGTTGAACCACCAAGACTGTATAAGCTGAACAATTTCATAAATTCAATAATTTGTATCTTACTAAATCTCGACATAAATTTAAAGCATATATAACAACATGTTGCTTTAAACATATATTCTAAAATAATATTTTCTTGCAAACAACAAAGTATTTTCTATGAAATTCTTTTGAAAAATTTACTAAATTCGTATGCTTTGAAACGATTACGCTTTAAACGACTGTCGAAATTTTTTTGTTTAAAGCTAAGTCAGAGTAAAATCATTTACTTTACTTATATTTTTTGTACATAGTTTTTTGGGACGATTCAAAGTTACAATTTGCATTCCATAAAAACGGCGGTAAAATGTGCTAATTGTGAATAAGGTAACTTCAAGCGATGCTCTGTATGAACGTGTGTAAGACGTTATATTTCGAAGTAGTACCTATAGAGTGTACTGAAATAAGGAGAACATCTAAACTGCACCAAGTTTAGATTAATGCCGTAATATGCGAACGTCTAAAACCCATCGGTAACAGCCTGATAGGTCCTTATCAGTGTGGTTTTAAACTAAAAGTAGATCAAATATTCACATTACCACAAATGCTAGAAAAACCCCAAGAATATCAAATCTACACTTACCATCTTTAATCTATTTTAATACCGTATATGACGGCATCACAGGGACACACTCTATAGAAGCATACTAGTTTTGGCATCCCTGTCTAACTTTTCGTTTGTGCAGGATTTGAGTTTGGACTGAGACGAATCCTTAATGGTGCTAAGGAACTTTTTGGCTGCGATCAGCCTTTTGGCGGTTCCAAGGACTGAGTTGATTTTGTTAAACCTTCGAAAGGCTCTCCTATCTTTATGGATCCATCTGAAATCTGGACTATATTCTTCCTTTTCAGATGTACCATGTCGGATTCAGCCCGTCCAAGAAAAATATGCAACGAGAAATAACGATTTTGACGTCTGGTATTAGTTTTAGACAAATCGAATAGACGGTTTCTAACAGAAAGTAAAAACCTTTAGAAAATACTAAAATATTAGAACTACAAGAAAATTGATTTTCGATTCGAATATCTTGAAATTAAATGATGGTAAGAAGTAATAGCCTTACACTTCACGTAATATTGTTATTGTTCGATCTAAAGTAAAACAAGTATAGTTATCCTTAAATAAATATAATGAAATACAAAATTTTAAAATGAAGATAAAAATTCAATATGTGTGAAAAATCACTGCTACATTTTAAACCGCAACTGTATGTTCTGAAACTATTTTTTCCTCTTGATTGTTGTGAAATATATATAAAATATATTCTTGGTATGATTCTTGGAAAACTTTGTTTGATGTTCGTATATGCTTTGCAATGGGATATAAATATATTATTTCATATTGCTAAACGTGTGTTCAGAGAGTGTTTTTAATTTTTTGTTCAAGTTTCTTATAAAACAAATCTGTTTTTGCTGTGTTTAACAATGTTCTTTTTTTTTGTTATTAGTTCTCAAGCACAATAAAAAGAAGAAGAATCAACAATGGATTTTGTACAAGTTGCAGAGGATGAAGGAGATGAACCGATTGAGCTACCAACAGAGGAAGATGGCACTTTATTACAATCAACTGTACAGGCCCAATATCCCGGATCGTGTGGACTCAAATATCGAAATGAAGATACGAAAGCTGTCCGTGGAGTTCGATTGAACGAAGGACGTTTCTTTCCACCAACTACGGATGGTGGGTGGGGTACTCAAATCTTTTTCTGTGTTTTTCCTAAAGGTAAAAATTGTTTTTGATTAACCCATTCAATGTATTGATCATTTTTACATTTAACTAGAGAACAAACGAAAAAGTGATGATAACTTAGAAAATTCAACAGCAAAAACAAAACGTGTTGAATCGCGAGCACGTTGCACAGATTTGATTGTGCTTGGATTGCCATGGAAAACTACAGAAGATAGTCTACGTGAACATTTTGAAGAGTTCGGCGATGTTTTAATGGCTCAAGTAAAAAAAGACGTTGATTCGGGTCAATCTAAAGGATTTGGTTTTGTTCGATTTGCTTACTATGAAGCACAGAAACGTGTTTTATCGACTCGTCATTTGATTGATGGCAGATGGTGTGAAGTTAAAGTACCTAATTCGAAGGTAAGTCAAAGTTTTTAGCCAAATATCGTTTTCAATGGTCACGCAACATAATTTCCTTTTATGCTAAATTATGCATTTAAAAAGCTTGACTCTTACTGGCTTTAGATATTATATTTGCCAACAAAAAGGGAACATTCAAGTAGCTTTGTCATTTGAATGGAAGAAGACCTTGCGTTGAATCGGGTATATCTGATTTGTTCTTACTTATTAATGATGTTGGCCTTACTTCGCGGTTTTGTCTATTTTTTGCCATGTTATGTTTAGACCTCGTGATCGAACACCTGGATTATTTTTAAAACCAACGAGAGCAACATTTTTGATAATGTAACTGCAACAATAGATTTATTCTTTTAACAAAAGTTTTTTTTCACAATAATATAGGACACTTTGTTGTAAGCATAAGTTTTGTACCTAAATCTTCAGGTTTTCACCAACTAAAGAGCTGTTTTCTGGTCATACAAAAGATGGAATTAGGGTCATCTGAAATAATTTAAATATTTTTTAGTGAGGATCGATTTTTTAAAGGCTCTAATTTTTCGGGTGAGAAACTCGGGCAAACTCTTGAAATGCAAGATTGTTCTACCTACCCTTAAATTAAACTTTGAGTTGTGCATATTATAAAACAATAATATTAAAAAAAGTGAAAAATTGTTTATAATTATGTATACTTCAGCTCCTCCGAAAAAGACTTGCATATACAAATAGTTTTGTACTTAAAATATTATACATGCCTTGATTTTCGATATTAATTTATAAATTTTTCACCAAAATTAATTAAAAAAAACACACTTGAAAACTTTGTTTTTTTTTATCGTAAAGAAAATTCCTGTTGGTATCGCGAACCGTCGTGACAAATTTATTGACAGTCGTCATTAAAGAAGTTGATCTCCTGTCATGGTTACAAATAAAGTTCATTTTTACAAGATTAATTTTTCCGTATATTACAATTTTATTGATTATTATTAAAAAAGTTAAAAAAAAAACATAACACTAAGCAACAAGTAAAATTCATAAATTATAAGGTTTGTAATTATTTCAAATTTTATGTCTTTTCCGACACAAAAAAACAAACCACAACAGCAAGGAATGGTGCATCAAGTACCTTGTAAAGTATTCGTTGGGCGTTGCACTGAAGACATGACCGCCGAGGATTTACGTGAATATTTTTCAAAGTTTGGCGAAGTAACAGATGTATTTATACCAAAGCCTTTTCGCGCATTTAGCTTTGTTACTTTTTTGGATCCAGATGTTGCTCAATCCTTATGCGGAGAAGACCATATCGTAAAAGGTAAAACAATACAGTAAAAACTTGACATATGTAAGTAATTATTTATTTTTTTTTATAGGTATATCCGTGCATGTTTCAAATGCAGCACCAAAAACTGAACAAATTCGAAATAATAGTGGTGGAAATCCAGGCAATTATAACAACTACAATAGATATGGTGGAAATGGCAACCATGGAGCAGCCAATGTTCATGGCTTAACACAACACGGACAACGTGGCACTCACAATAATGGCTATGGAAGTAATATGAACGGAGGCAGCGGTTTAGGGGCTGGTCATGGTCTTGGGGGTTCAAATAACGGCGGTATGATGGGAAATGGACTTAATGGCTCTAACATCGGCATGTCTGGCCTGGGAAATGGTTCCATAGGTGGTGGTGCAAATGGGGGTGGCTTAGTTGCAACATCAAATCCAACATCAAGTAGACAAGATAACGCTTTACAAGCATACAACCCACCAATTCGTGGTAGTGGTTCCGGTAATGTTTATATGCAAGGTCAAGCTATACCACCACAACAACACAATGGAGGATGGAATAATCAAAACCGTGGCAACTTGGACATGCCCAATTTACAAGCCTTGGGAATAAATCCACAAGGTCAAAATCCATCTAATCAAGGGCAAAGTCTTAATAATCCCCTTGGAGTCGGATTAAATTTGAATCAGATTTCCATGAATCCAGCTATAGTTGCAGCTGCTCTTAATCAATGGGGTCTAATTGGCAATCTACAGAATCAGTCACAAGACCAAGTAATTACTTTATAAATATAGAAGGTGACCCGATAAAAACGATAGATGAAAAAGAGAAATACTTCGTTGATATGCAATATAAAATTAATTCTGGTTTTGTTATGAATTTTATTTCAAGTAATTGTGTTTGGAAAAGCACTTTATTGGAATAACAGCGTCGGTTTGAATTTCACAAAGCCCAAATTTTATTTTTGTGGCTTATAATCCCGTTTGAGTAATACCAAAAGCTGAAAGTGAACTTAGGATTTAAGTGCCACTCAAAATAGGGTACTCAAGTTTACAACAGTGTGACGAAGTGCTTTCGCTCTGAAGTGATAAATTTCATCATAACCAAATTAATCTTGAATTTTATTAACTGAGTCAAATTTTCATATCTATTTTGATAGTTTATACTCTATTCGTAAGCAAACGATGTGAGATGAAATAAAAACCAAATTAAATATTTTGATAATTTGATATCATACATAATTTCCTAACATAGTTCCTGAAGTAAGCATAAGAATAAGAAAATCTATCGTTGCTATCTGGTGAGCCCATTTTAAGAAAATATAAATTTAATGTGTTCTTTTTTAATAGGGATTTGGCGGTGGTGGTGGGCAGAATAGCCAGAGTGGGGCTGGAAATCAAGGAAGTTTTTTATCATGGATGACACAAGGTGGTGGTGGAAATAGTAGTAGCGGACAAAGCTCAACGACTGCTGCTGTTAGTAACGATACGCAGCAGGTAAGAAGCAGAAACGTCATCTAATGAATTATAATGTAACTATCTTTTACCATATTTATTTTATCAGCAAGATATATTTTAAATGTATTTCGTTGTATTATTATTCAAGAAATATCTGTAGATAATAAGGTGTCCAGTGGAAATACGGCATAAGACAATTTATTTTTCAAATCTGAATTAATAAAATCCAGGCGTAACTATTTACTATTTGAAAAATATAGGATTTTGCCCAAAAATAACAAAACTAAATTTTTTCAATACAAAATTACAAATACATTGTAATACATTGGAAACTTATTTGCAATGAAATAAGTCTTTGCACTTTTTCATGACAGAAAGAGAATGCCTCCTAATTTAGGAGGTATGAGTTTCGTATTAAATGAAAGTTGGCGTCATATTGAATTCAACCTATTCCAAGTACTCAATATGCCTTTTCTTTGGAATGCTGTTATACCTTAAAGCATATAAGATGCTATCTGATATTTCTAATGGTATAAATTGTGCATTTCTAGTGTTAGTATCCATTAAGGTGCGACCTTTATATGATTTAGCTTAGGCGAAATAAGAGGTTTTCCATTAAGGTCTCGAGGACTTTTATTTAAAATATATTATACAATGAACCTGATACACAATAAAAAAAAATAATATTAGCTACTTAGTGAATTAACGACATTTAAATTTATACATTTTTGCTTGAATATTATTTATGACCAATCTAACTTTCGTTAATAGGAAGCGGTTCATTAACTTCTTAACATCAACTTATAGACGATTTTGTGCCAATTGATTGATGATTAAGTTTTTATTTTCATCGTTTTTTCTTTGCATTATTCGATAAAAATTGCTTTTTTTTCCATACACCTTTAAAAAATTATATCGAAAAACGTATTTAAAATTTCTATCTCAAATACAAATAATAGGATTCCAATAAAATAACAGAATTGCAAATTTACACTGATTCAAAAATGAAGGGAGACCAAGAAGATTTAGCACAATTAATCTTATACCAATGTCTCATCCCCATACAAGCAAATGACCGAAGAAATGTAATTCCAAAACTATAAATCTAAATATCTACCCACTTAGATGATTTTCTCTACTATGTAGATACATAAACTTGCATTAACACCAATTTCTTCTGATAGAATTGAACATATCCAGCAAAATAAAAAAAAAATATATCCTTCATTTTTTTTAATTTCATTTACATACATATGTATTTATTATTATGCCTTTTATATGTGGCCCAACTGCACAGTTTGGTTTGCCGTTTCATAATGAACAGACTTAATCCTAAACAACGATTGCAAATTGTGCACATTTATTTTTAAAAAAATGGTTCGGTTTGCAAGACAATCAATTGACGGACATTTTTGTTGGGCGCAATATCTCGCCACTAGGGCCTATAGAGTTGCCTCCAAGATCGAGCGATTAATGCCCCACTGAAAGTACCAAGAAGAAGTGCTGCATGATATCTATTTTATTTTGTATGCATGTTACAAAAACATTATTTTTGTATTATTTGAATTTAAAATTCAATTTAATATATGCTTGAAAAATATTATTAAAAACAGACAAACTAAACAATTTTATTTACAGGGAAATCATCAGAGTTGGCCACGGAAAAATAATACATCAAATACAGACGTGCAGGATCAAAAACCTAATATGATATGAGTTTCCCTAAGGACGATGTACTTCAGTTTTTATTATCAAAACTTTCTGGCTTTTTTATCATAAAATGTTTTACATGATTTCTAGAATTTAACAAAACATAATTAAAAGTGAAATATGTATAATAGAATATTGGATACTTTTTAAAGTCTTCAAAACTACTTTTTTTTTTTAATTTTGAAGTACAACAGTTTTTCTTTTCTCATATTTTCTATGAGTAAATTCTTCAAGGAAAATAAATATTTTCCTAGTTAAAATAAGCTTAACATTGTATGGTTTCGTTCAAAAATTTCTTAAATGTCATATAATAATACATTTTAAATTTGTATCGAGTGGTTCGCAGTAGATTA
Organism: Eupeodes corollae; assembly: GCF_945859685.1. Classification (NCBI taxonomy): domain Eukaryota; kingdom Metazoa; phylum Arthropoda; class Insecta; order Diptera; family Syrphidae; genus Eupeodes; species Eupeodes corollae. The sequence goes on from NC_079150.1 coordinate 6,668,765, forward strand.
TCTCTTTTTTTATGATAGGTGCAAGATAGGAAATAATGCACTATACAGTGAATCCAGTTTTGCAAATCTTACAGTTGGAAAATCTTACAAATGTCGGTAACTTAAAAAAATTAACATGCAACTTTTTAAAATACTAATTAATATGAAGAGAGAGAATTAAATCAGTTAATTACTTATGACAAGCACATCTTAAGTTGCAAAAAAAAATGTTATACATTCTGGTTGATAATGATGATGAATTAACTTAATAATGTTCTTGATTGAAAAGAAATTTAAATTCCCTAAATAATGTTCTTGGAAATAAACTTAAGTATATAACTACAAAACCAAGTTTTTATTTATTTGAAGATAAAGATTTTTCTTTAGACGCTTTGCAAACAATAACAAGATTAAAATACTGCAAAAGTGTTTTATAATATGTTGGTTGCTTAATGCTGGGTGGCCAACCAAAAAAAAAGTTTGGATTATTACAAATAAATGATAATAATTGATACAAATAAAGTTTTAAATTGAGTAAGTAGAAAACTCTCATCTTCATTATTGTAACTATTTTGTTAATATTAAACTACGTACAGTTTTCTTCTCGTTTTAAAACTTGGATTTGAAAATGTACATGAAGAGTTATAGACGGAAGAAATCGTCCTGCCCATCTCAAATGATAAACAATAGTTGCACCGCTCTAAATAAAACACCAGGATGGTAAAAAAGATGATTGAAAGAGTAAGCACGCAGCAAGTTCTTATCGACAAACTGTAAGCCAAAAAGGAATTTCTTGAGAAGCTTATGTAGTTATGAACCGATCAAATACCATTTAATATGAAAAAAGTAAATAAAATAACAAAAATGACACAATTATCAATTAAAGAAAGCTCAAATCGCATCTAGAATTAATAAAACCGATAATGGCTGAGCTGGAAGAACTTATACAAAGAAAAGTTAAGGTTTAGTTGGACACTTTTGTTTTGTTATAAGCTGTGTTGCAAATTTCTTATTTAAAAAATTGCTAGGTCAAAAGTGGGCAGATAACTAGTGAATTTAAAAAATTGAATATTAAAAAGGCACCTGAACCTGATTTATTATTATCTGATCAAAGAGAGGTGCTTTGTCCTCTTTTAGTTTTCATATTTTTGACATAAATTCAACGAGTGTTATTTCACTGTCTAAGATAAAGGTTTGGAAAACTGCATAAAGCTTTGTGTGCTCTGTTTGCCTCTAACAGCCTTATTATGAGTATCAATTTGATAGTCCATAATTTCTATCAATTATTTGATAACTTGGTATTATGGGTATGAACTGGTAATTTTAGACCGATTGTGAATACTTATCAAAATTCATTGCGAATGAGTTTTATTTATTTTTTTTGACGTTTCACATGTGAAGTATTTGTTGTATTTTTGACCTCTAAAGGAAAAATTCTTTGTGCGAAAATCTAGTTGCTCTTATAAAAAATTACTTTGTTTCTTTATGTGATATTTATGTATTTAAGAGCTGAATAGTAAGCAACGTTTTCTACATTCAATTGGTAACTTTGTTTTGAATGAATCGGCAATGAAGTTTCATCAACCAATGCAAGAATTAAAAAAAATCCAAATCCATTGGTATTAAAAAATCACGTTCTGCTCTGCGTATTTTGAGTTGCTGACTTGCATTAACTTCATCCTAACTCCCTTCAAAAAAACAATTTTTATTTATATTTTTTGTTTGCTTTTGAAAATCCTGAAATATAAGTTTTTTGTATGCTTACGAAAATATACCTTTATATAGCAACCAAATTAAACAAATATATATGCAATGACAAATATATATTTGTTCAAAGAAAATTCAAAATTGTGGATTTTGTACTCTCATTGTGTACGTTTGAAAGTAATATCATTCGACTATTAAGTGAAATTACTTATTCTTGTTATAGAGAAATATATCTACCAAGAGAACCGACTTATGGTGTTTGCTCTCTTTCGACCTACACAAGCTCTACCGAGCACATTTTGCCCGTTAGGATGAGCATGTGTTAGTTGTCCCGTGCATTTCTTATAGAAAAATCTAGATTCTATGTAGTTGTTATGCGCTGTTATGCTCAGTATGCACAGTTAGGGGGAAACAAAGTGAGGTGAACTCAGCCGTTCAAAAAAGAGATCCGTTGAGTTCAAAAATTGAAAAATTATTGCAATATTTTGAAAAAACTTAATTGTGCAACTTATTTTCAGTAAAAAATGTGCTAAAAATAATATTTGACTGCTTTTGGCATACAAATTCTGTGATTTGTATGAAAATTTTCGCTTAAAACAAAGAAAATCATGCAGAAAGTATAAGCGCGCTCAAGGGTTCGGCTCAGTTTTGACAGATTGTTTGTTATTACACTCAGACTTTCTGTATTCTGCGCGTTTCGCATATTTTCTTTTGAACACCCATACCATCAATCTCGCATTATTACAATAAACAAGTGTAGAGGCACTTTAAATAAGCGCTTTGGAAAAATTTCCTAGTGAATATTAACTGTTATTTTTCGTGGTGAACTATGAAACGTTAATTATTTCATGGAATTTTGAATTCAATTCTAATACGAATATTCTGATTTTTTCATAAAAAATAATTAAATTGTTTTTTCAAAGAAATGTAGATTTTAAAAATAGTACTCAATGATTAAATTGACTTACAGTGACTTAATTGATTTATTTGGAAGATATGGAAAAATTAAGGGGGATTCTGTGCATTTTTGGTTGCAAAAAATGTAATCTGCGGTAGTATTTATAACAATAAGAAAAACAAGAACATATACGTAAGGCTCATTAATTTTTTTAATTATTAGCAGCATTTTTACTAAACATACCTTAACCAATAATAAGTAAACTTGAACTTTAGTAACTAAACATTATTGAGGAATGCATACAAATTATATTGTGCATTAAACTGTGCGAATTTACTAAAAAACTTCTGTACGTCAACAATAAACATTCAAGTGGATTACATGATCTATTGAATGAGTTGTGCATGAATTCAGAACGATTTGTTGACGTTTTCTTTTTTCATAAATATCAAAATTTGTATTTTATTTGCTTTACATTTATTCAACGGGTTCGCTATTATCGTTCTGATTATTTTTTTGAAACATTGATGTTCCTTTGACATATTACATAGTTTTTTTGGTAGCAAATACATGTATGCTTCCATCAATCAATATGGATAAGGTATTTTAGCTTACAACCCTTTTTTAATTTATTATCTATTTATTTATCAAATTGAAATTAAAATAATAAAAACGAACTATATATATAAAAATAAATAAATTAGGTTGAGCAACAGTCCATGAATAACCTGGGCCTAGTGACTTACAACTCTCAACCATTCCCTTGTGCGAGTAATTTTGTCGGAGATGGAAAGGACCTACAGTTTATATGCCGAATCCGAAAAGCTAATTTGAGAAAGCACTTTTTATGATAAGAATTACTCTTAGAGTTTTTGTCAATTCCTCGCAAGAGGCAGTACCCGCGAAAACTTTTTTTAAATTAAGGTGGCACAGGCAGGGATTGAACCCAATAACCTTTGCGTGACAGTCCAACACACACTTTTTTTTAAATTCATTTTTATTGTTTGCGAACAAAAATTACAAATAAACACCTTATTGTTTCACACAAACGATTTAGTCAAATTAACGAAAAAACAAATTAAGCATTATTTATAAATGACTTACACGTGAATGCATTTCGGACGCTTCAGTGGCGCTCATCATCAGCACTAACTCAATTGACCCAAACAATTATTAGTTTTGGTAAATAAGGTGTTCATTTGTAATTTTTGTTCGCAAAGTTATATGTTTCCACGAAGTTCGGATATAATGTCGTTTTTGACAAAAATGTTCATTTTTATTGATTCATTCTTAAACCTATCTTAAAGCTAGACAAAAATTCATAAAACTAGCCTAACTATCCATAACTTACAACTAACGTAATGGTCCCATACGGACACTCTAAGTTAAACTATAACACTGAATACTAATGTCTTTCGGCCCTAAGATTTATCACTAACCATAACGCTACGGGTACTACGAACTATATATATTTGGATTAATTAAATTGATTCAGATTTTAGTCACTTGGAAACAAAATATTTGGGCTGTTCATTAACGAAAAATTAGTAGAATTCAATAAATTGCGCTTGCACCCTTAACTTGATGAGTTTTCCAACGAATCTTTGATACAATAATGCGAGGTGAATTCTGAAATTTAAGGAATTTCGTGGTGATCATTGTAAATAAATGAATTAATTATAATAAACTGATGTTGAACATGCTTTTTTGAAGACAAAAATGACTGCGAAAGTGAAGCTTAAAACTGACTTTTCTTCGAAAAAAGTAAAAAGAAAAATCTGAAAAAGCTTATTCATTTATTGCACAGATAATAAATTTATACAGATATCTCATCCCTGCAGGAAAAAAATTAAACATTTTTTTCCCTTAACAGACAAGTCTTAAATTTATTATTTGTGCTTATTGTATTGCTATTGTACACACACACACACAAGTTAACTTTGCCCATGAAAAGTTTTGGCCTGCGGATAGATATAATTTCGTATAGTATCGAAGATAGTAATAGAAAGACAGATGTTGTTGTTGTTTTTTTTAAGTTGTGTGGGGAGGATTTTAAATTTTCTTAATTGAGGCGATGTCACACTTTTATGTGTTGTTTTTTAGTTTGAAAAACTTAAATTATAGTGAAATTGTTAAAACTTGTTCACGATTTTATAATTATGAAAATACTTTTATGAAATGGTCATCGTTTTTAAATTCAAAAAATGAATCATTAGAACATTCAAAAGAGATCATTTTTGGAATGTTTAATTTTACCTGAATTACAACTCTTTATATTACATTTAAACGTACTCGTACGTACGTTCGGGATGTTTTTTCATGCATATCTCAAGAACGAGTAGAGATATAGCTTCAAATAAATGTTTTTATATAGATAATAATGCAGAAAGAACTCTCAAAGAAATTGAGTGGGTGTTTTTTTTTACTATAGCAGTTTAAGAAAGGTGAACATTTTGGTTAACCTAAAATATCTCACTAATCAATAACGCTAGCGACTTGAATTAAATTTTATATTATATATTGTAACATAATACGAACCTAATGAAAACGGATGGTCGGACCGAGATGTAAAGAGGTTATTAGGGTCAAGGAGATAAATTTCCGTTGTTTTAAAGCCAATCCAACTGAGGAAAACCAGAATAAGTATAAGCAAGCTAGGAAGGCCTTCAATGCCCAAAATTTGATGGACCAAATTTGTACATGACCAACAATCAGGGAAAAAACACTGCAATATCCCAAAGGAAGCATGCATTTTTTTTGGTCATTTGTAAAAAAAAATATGAGGAATTCTCTTCCTGAGTTCCTACGCTCGTTGTCAATGACACTCCATTTGGTAGCTTTTTAGAGAGAGCTAATATCTTTGCTAGGCAGTTCACCCCAAATTCAACGCTGCCCGTGAGTGTTATGGCTCCGCCTGTTATCGAGCGCGTTAGTGATTAAATGGGGCCAATCTCTTTTTGCGTAGTACCCGTGGCATGATGGTAAGTGCGTTGGACTGTCATGCAAGAGGTATTGGGTTCAATCCCTGCGTATACCATCTAAAAGTTTTTTCACGGGTACTGCCTCTTGCGAGGAATTGACAAATTCTATAAGATTAATTCTTGTCATGAAAAGTGCTTTCTCAAATTTGCCGTTTGGATTCGGCATAAAAGTGTAGGTCCCCTCTATTTCTGACAACAGTGCTCGCACACAGGAATGGTTAAGAGTTGTACATCACTAGGCCCTAGTTCTACTCGGACTGTTGCGCAACCAATTTGTTATTTATTTATTTATTAATCTCGTATCGTACTCGTACTGTGGCGATAGTTTTTAAAGATTTTAACATGAGTAAAATAGAAAAAATGCCTATACCGAGTCTATTTAAAAATATTTTCTGTATTTAAGGATTTAAAAATATCAGGTACCTATATTCAAAAATGTTAATGCAATTTGATTTCTCAAAAAATGTTTGTAGGTTTTCGTGTTTTGTTAATAAAGTTGTAAGTTCAACTATTCTTAAAAAATTTAAAATTACTAACAATATTTTGCATAGATTGAGATGAAATAGTTTGATTTCAAAATCTATTTTAACGAGATTTATAGTCGAAAACCAATGTTTACCAATTTTAGTAGCAATTCCTAAAATTGTTTATCTCTTATATAAATAAACACAAATTGGATGAATGCAATTAATTTTAAGCCGATATCTTCTATTTTTCACGAGATATCGAGAAGCGGACATATTTTTTTACCAAAGTCGCGTAATATTTCTTGTCAATTATAATTAAAAAAAAAACTGACTGTTAGATTTGTATAAAAAATTACTGAATGTCGAAAAATAAATATTTAGTATAAGATTAAAATAGTTTCAAGACAAATTTTTTATTTTTTATTTTTTTAAAGATATTTAAGTAGAAAATAAATGTTTTCTAACTTTTAGAAATTTTTTTATTTTTTGTAAGAAAATTGTCAATTCGATTTTTCTCAAAATTGTACCAGATATTAAAAACGTTATTCTTTGCTACTCAGTTATTTTGGAGATGAAATCATTTTTGTTCGTACAATTTTCGAGGGATCAAATATTTTTTTTTCAGTTTTTTTTGATTTTAAAAAAATCTTTAATTGAATGTTTTGCCAAAAATTTATTTGCTTCGTGTTACGTTACAATATATAATATAAGATTCGAGTCTCGAGTGTTATTGGTCAATTCAAATGCAATTTTTTGAGAGTCCTTTCTGCATCTTTCTGCTTTATTATCTGTATAACAACATTTTTTTGAAGTCGATATCTCTGCTGGTTCTTTAGCTATGCACAACGAAAATAACTTCCTGGAACTAAGAACTTGCGTACCTACATTCGCACGCACAGACATCTCTCTTAAATTCCTTTATTTCAACTCTAGGGACCTTAAAACGAGAAATGTCAAAATGTTCAAATCATCCAAATTATCTGGGCCAACATAAACAATGAATTTTTGCATATCTTCTCATCTCAAACAAAGTGTTAAGTCTGCGGCATATCTTCTCATCTCAAACAAAGTGTTAAGTCTACGAATATTATCACTATCCGGATACTACTAGGAATTCCCTATGAAATACCGGCCTACCTAACAATACCCTTTATATCTGCAATTTGAATTTAAAATCAAACCCACATCCTAAAAAAATCACCTCCCAATTGATATTTATCTACCTACAAAAAAACAAACTTTAAAAAAAAAAAAAACTTAAAGCCAAATAAAAGCAAAATACCCACCCTCCAAAATATATACATATAACTATAACGAAACGTATAACTACCCCCATATTTTTCTTCTTCACAAAGATCTGCACAACAAAAATCGCATCGTAGCTTTTTATACATAACGCAAAACATGGTTCATATACAAGGATCGTACACAAGGAGAAGCAGCCTTAAAAATAAAAACAAAAATCGGTACAAGATCCTTAAGGGCATGTCGCATGCAAAAAATTGATTGGTGCTTTGCGCTTAGCTTTGTAGCGTTCACATTTTTTTAAATATTTAAACGAAATAAACGGGTTTTGATTGAAAATATATTGGGCTAAATATGTATAAAGGAATAAAAAAATTAAAAAATTGTTTGTTCCTTAACAGCACTAGAATCACTAAATAATCATTAAATTCAGGTAGTTACTTGCGAAAATCAATGGGGCAGTGTGTAAAATATAATTTTTTATTTTTTTAATATTTTTTTCCAAAAAACAATACATTTTTATAAATAGTATCGATTTTCTTTTTTTTTAAATTTATTTATTTATTCCAAGAAAAATTGTAGAAAACTATGAAAAATAGAGCAAATTTGCATTGTGGCATAGGTGCAATATTTGATAAAACTAAGTCAATTTAACTTTTTTTCAAATTCTAAATATATGTTCAGATATTTGCTTATAATTTTTTTTTTAAAATAGTTATAGTAACTTTTTTAGACAAAAAATCCAAAATGCATTCTTTTTTTTCCAATATTTTTTGCGAATTCATGGGGCGAGCTGATTTTTTTTTTTAGTTTTAATTTTTTTTAAAAAAAAAGGACCATATATATTACTCTTACTATCGATTTTGAAAAAAAAATATTTGTCGCAACATAATTAAAAATGCATTTCAATATAACAACATTTGTGGTGCAATTGTGAGGGATTGGGAGTTTATATAATTGCAAAATATTTTTTTATTTTTTTTTGACATTTTGTTTATTCTATTTAAAAAAGTAAAAAGTTCTTGCGTCTACTGTTTATTTAATTTAATTTTTATAAAAGAGGTCTATTTTACATTTTTTAACAACAAATTTCTTTGTAAACGCACACAATGAAGTTTCCAGTTCCCAAGAATGCCACTACATCTCAGCGCTCAAGAAGAGAATTCAGATGATGTACTAATATCAATAACCTTTTTTTTATTTATTTTTACTTACAAACTACTTAAAATAAGGTCCTTAAATAAAACTTAAAAACTAACTTAAACTACCTATTCTACCTATAAACTACTTAAAACTAGAACAACCACAGCAGCAAATCTAACTATCTAACATTTTTGTTTTTCATATTTCGTTGTCTTTTTTTTTTTTTTTTTAATTTTTATTTATTTTTTTTTTTAATGATTTTTAATGTTTTTTTTTTTTTTTTTTTATTTTTTGTTTTTTTTTAATTTTTTTTTTTTAATTTTTTTTTTCGTGCCACCATGCCTATTCTACTTAAAACTAAACCCTAAACATAAAACAAGTATGTAAGCCGGCCAAGGCTTATAACCCCATCCCGACTACCCACTATCAAGTGCCGATTGAAGCCACCAAAACTGGTTCTCCTGCTTCACCCTATCAGTTCGGTCCCGTTCGGACACAGCCCTACTGAACCGAAGGAGCTCTGCTCCGCCTTGTGCCATGACGTCCCGATTGTACAGGAGTCGCCTATCCACGGTTCTTCGTCTGACGTGGTAGATTAACGGAACTGCCAATCTATCCTGTATCAGACCGCATCTATCTAAAAAGAGGAATCCCTCTGGGGGAATGAAGCCGCTCAAGCGTGCACTCTCAAAATACTCGTCGTTCGGATAGAACGCCCCGAAAATTAAATTGTTGGTCGAAGACATAGCTCTTGCAATGTGACCTCGAACGAGTTTTATCACGAAATTGTCAATTCTGTTGATTCGAGCCCCGTTGTATAGGACCTCGTTTGAATAGTAATGCACATAAGAAGATTCGGCTGTTCGATATAAGCCGGTACAGCGTCGTAAACACTGCCGCTCGAACACCCGAAACCTCTCCATCTGGGAAGGGGCAACGTTGAACCACACAGGACAACCATAAACGATCATTGGCCGTATGAGGGCCATGTAGCAAATTACCTTCACTCTGGGGTCAAGCCGACTGCTAAAAAACAGTCGTTTCGTCAGAGCGAAGGCTCCTCTGGCCCTGGTCAGAGCAGCATTTATATGTCTGTCGAAATATAAATACTGATCTAACCAGATACCGAGGTACTTCACTACATTTTTGCTCGCCAATGGCTGCCCGTGAAGATCAACGATGACCATCTTGCGCCAATTCTTACACGTATCCCTCGTGGCCCTAGCCAACGGAGTCCGGAACAGAATTGTCTCTGACTTCTGGACATTTATTTTCAGTTTCCAGTCGTCGCAATATCGCTGAATCTTGTCGAAATCACGCTGCAAGAGATTTCTAATAACCTCAACCTTTCGGGCCGTTCTGTACGCAATTAGATCGTCGGCGTACGCAATTGCCTTTGTAAGACTACCTATCAGATCGCTGGTGTAAATGAATTCAGATGATGTAAGCATACAAACATTTATTTCATCCCCTTATTAGACACACTATTGAGACATTTTTGTTTTCCTGTACCGTTTTTTATATAAAAGTTAATTGATATAAAAGAACAAAAACAATTTCATCGACCTTAGTATGGAAGATCTTTTATATACAGGGATAGACTTAAATAGAATGAGGGAAATTGTGTTGCCTTTTTGGGTGGAAAATTAATTACCTTCCTTATTCTGGTGGCTGCTTATGGGCATGAAAATAGTATTTTTCTCTCGCTCTCGCTGAATTTCTACACTAGCGACACCAACGCCAACCTACCGGCATGTGGTCGCCCTAAAAGCTTCATGCTCATCAGAGTACTATGGTTTTTATGTACGTTATCCTGGATGTTAGCATTGTACTTACATAAACATTACATTAACAAAAAAAAAAAAACAAATTTTAATGGGAACTAAAATCAAAATTTAAAAGCTTACTCTGGAAGACAAAAGTGGAATTTGATTGAGCCTTAGACAAAGACTTTAAATATATACAAAGTCTAGTATTGTTCTAAAAATAAAGACCCAAACGAAGTTTATGTCATCAGCACTAACCGTGAAATAACCTTTTGAAATGAGCCAGGGTATTCTAGGGTAAAAGTTAGCCTTTCCTTAAATCCTTGATAACTCAATATTGTACTTTTTGTTCTATTGAACAAAATTCTTGTAATAAATTCCGACATATACCTATCATAAGACCTTACAAATAAAAAATAAGTCCCAAAATAAGTTCTTGAAATATTTTGTTTCATCTTAAGGAATGTATACCTACATTATATATATAAAATAGATTTTTGTTAGTTTTTGAAACAAAAAAATTAGAATTTGATCATCCCATTTATAAAATGAAAAAATGAAATGAAATGGGGTGGCGCAACAGTCCGTTGTGAACCAGGGCCTAGTGACTTACAACTCTCAACCATTCCTGTGTGCGAGTACTGTTGTCACGAATAAAATGAACCTACCTTAAAAAAATGCAAGTTCAAATTTCTTTGAATTATAAAGTAATATACCTAGTTAGGTTCATTACTTTTTTGAATGTGTACAAAATTAGAGATCCATCAAATTTTCTATAAATTTTTTTTTAATTTTTGGAACTCATCTTTCAACCACATTATTATCAACAAATCTATTTATTGACAAATAAAATGACTTTGAAAACTTGAACTACTTAATGCCCATTGAAAAGAGTTGTAAGGTTAGCAAGTGATCAAACTTTTTAAATTTATTTATATAACTAAAACTTACATATTTACTTCCCCATATTAGTTCAAATTATAATTCCCTAATACAAACCTCCAGACATTAAAAATATAAGATCTCATCTAATACAAAATTCCTACACGAAATCGTAATTCACGGTTTTTCGTAAGTGAGCAAAAAATTGTGCCAAATGAAAATACAAAAACAAAGCATACCCCCTTTATATTGTAGTTACGTTGTTATATAATATTCAAAACAAAGGTGTTTTCTTATTTACACAGACTCTCGATTATAACATTTGTAAATCTAACTGCTCAAAATGGATTTCTCAATAAATTTATCCATTAGGCACTCCACAAAAATATCTAATGCCGCCCTATTCGACTTCCACCACGAGAGTACTATGCTTTTCATACAAAATAAAATGCACGACTGGGTCGCACGAACTTGCTACTGTATGCAAAAAGTCTGTTTAAAAAAGTACTTATATAAGATTTTAAAATATATCTGTAAAATAAGTTTGTCTTCAAAGATATAAATGCCATTTGATTAGTAAAAAAAGCAGCAATTCATCCACACAACTCATCCTAGGACATTTCATCCCGCAAATGAAATATACTTGTAACCGTACTTAACGAAAACAATTGTCTATATATTCAACTATTTCGTTCAATTGGATAGCCTTATTTTAATTTCATGTTAAGAGAACCAGGATGGTTAGTAAATTATCTGAATATAAGAAAGAGGAAGAAAATGTGTGTTTAAATTGTAATCACCTATTGATTGTGTAGTTAGGTAGGTGTCTAAAACGAACATAGAATAGTTCACTTCGCGTGCTCAGCTTTATGCAGATAGATAGATAAAGACATGTTTATGATAGTGAAAGAATGTCATTGGTAGGTATCCTTCTTTCCTACAAGTTTTCAGCGCAAACATGGAGTTATTCCGTTCAGTTTATTTTTTTCGTTAAAGTTCAAGAAATTGCTATTCCTGTGTTGGTTACAGTCAGGTTCTTGTGCGTTTTGGATTTTAGTTATGAAGTGACACGTAAGCAGTAGTTGTAGAGGTTGTACGTTTCTTTAACTAGTACTAAGTATTTATTTTTTATATAATCGAAAGGAAGTAAAATATGTGTTAAAAAACCTTATTCTTAAAGAACTATATTTTAAAAACTTATATACAAAAGTACCAAGATAATACTTCTTGCTAGACACTTTAAAATAGATTGTTGATTAAACATATCATAATCGTTTCACGGCCATAGTTGGTATTTACAATAGTTATAGTTATAAAAATACATAAATTGTACCAAATGCATTAATTTAGATAAAAGATAGGATTGTAATTAAAATGTTGTCAAAATAATTTACTAAAAATATAAATAATAAATTAAAATAATTAAAAAAAATATTTTAAGATTCAAAATTTTACCTGAAAAATAAGTTTGTCGTCAAAAATTTAAATGCCATTTTATAAATCAAAAAACCGTTGATTTTTCAATTTTTTTTTTTTGAAAATCGTTAGAGCGGTTTTTTTTTAAATTAATTTTTTATATATAAAATTTTTCCATTTTCTTCTAAAAATATTTTTGGTATGCAGTTGCATAGACATTAAAAATATACGCTATGCATTCGAATTTTGTAAAAAAATGTTTACCCGTTTTTGAGATATCGAATTTTGAAAAAAAAAATTCAATATTTTTTTAAAAATCCAAACAATAAAAAAATGCACTTTTGATAATGAAATATTGTTAAGGCAATATAAGAGCTTATTCGGAAAAAAAATTATTGAAATCGGTTGATAAGTTGCTGAGATAATAAAAAAACAAAATAACGGTTCTATGGGCGGTACCATTGCTGAGCAATACAAAAATATGTTTTTCTTATTAAAAGAAGTAGAGTTAAAAAATAAAATTTTAGAGAAAATTTAAAAAAAATCTATCGGTTTGTTTTTGAGAAAATTCAAATTTTCGTTTTTTGACCAAAAAAATTGTATGGGAGCCACTGTTAGTTTTGATCTTAAAAAAAAAATGAAAAAAACGCCTAACGCGAATCTGCTCAAAACCCTAACTTCCAAGTTTGACCCCAATCGGCCCAATAGTTTAGGCTGTAGGAGCGTGGACAGACAGACAAAACCGACCGGACGGAATCGCGGTACCCACTTTTTTCGACTTCTCTACCATCGTAATATCATGTTTGATTAAAATCTCGAGTTCGAAATTTTGCACGAATGCAAAACTTGCCATATAGTTCCTATATGTAGCAAGTAAAAATATCCAATAAGATAATATAATATTTTCATATACAAAGTCAACATGTATTTGATGTGAGTACTTTTTTGAAAATTGAGTTAAGGAATAAAGATCAGAAATCGTTGCATATTCCTATGTTTTAAATATCTATAGATTATTGCATACTTTTTTTACACAAATTTTGCAACAGAAATACAGTACAGTCGATAGAAAAGTTGACTATGTATTACCAATTATAAATTTCATGATCAATAATAAACCAACAAATTTATTTTTTTAAATGTGGAAAGCTTTTAAAGCTTTTAATAATTTTAAGCTTCTGCAATGATTGTAATCCTTTTGCACAACATAGCAATATTCGTGACTTTCTTTCTAATACCAAGATGATACAAAAACAAAGCATACCCCCTTTATACTGTAGGAACGTTGTTGTATAATATTCCTTGAAGCAAAGGTATTTCCCTATTCACACAGACTCTCGTTTATTCCATATAGCCTTGCCCTATTTTCTGTTTCGATTATAACATTTGTAAATCTCCCGGCTCAAAATGAATTTCTCTATAAATTTAAATTTAACATCTAGATGCCGCCCTATTCGACCTCCTCTATGACTATGATTTTTACGTGTATACATATATAAAGAAACAATAAATTATTTGAATGTTAGAATTTTGTAAAATAACCATCTATAAGACACTCATCATCCCGGTTCTTATTTATGGCGCTGAGGCCTGGACCCTGTCAAAGAAAGATGAGAGCGTCTTAGGATGCTTCGAGAGAAAAATTCTTCTACGCATAGATGGAGAATGGAGGAGAAGATATAACAACGAACTGTACGGGCTGTACAGCGACACTGACCTAGTTAGCAGAATTAAAGTCCAACGGCTTAGATGGCTAGGTCATGTAGAGCGGATGGACATCAACGCTCCAGCCCGGAAGGTCTTCGAATCCAATCCCGAGGGACGGCGCAGTAGAGGAAGACCGCGACTCAGGTTGCGCACCCAGGTGGGAGAGGACCTCAACCAACTTGGCGGGCGAAACTGGAGACAGCTAGCTAGGGACCGAGCTGGCTGGAGACGCTTGTTGGTTGAGGCCCAGGTCCGCCCCGGACTGTAGCGCCACCTTAAGTAAGTAAGTAAGTTAGAAGCTATTCACGACAAAATTGAGCATCTATAGGAACTTATGTTAACTGGAGTCTTAAATCAACGAAACCTTGAATGGACTAGTCAGCTAAATGTGATTTCTATGAGCAACAATGAATTGTTTTACATTGATGGAATGTTCTCCTTTGGACTGAATCAATAACCAACTCGGTAAAATGTTAAACCTGATATTCCTTTTTAAACATTTTAATTTAGATGGTAAATGCATTATTGTTAATTATAGGATTTCTCCCCACATTTGTAAAAATTAGAATGAATTTGAAATTTATTAAATGTAACTTTACACAACTATTTAATCTACTGCATGTTAATGATGGAAAAATCTTACTTTCTTAATTCAATCTATATAAGAAAAATTTTCGCTGTTATAAAGTGATATTTGACTGTTTTTATAAACTATGTCTTTAAGTAAAAAATGAGTCATAAATAGAAGTCTGTTAAATAAATAAAGATTGGCTCGATCTCGAACTAATAGGGCTCTTAGTAATTATATTAAATTAAGAAAATATTTTGTTTAATTATTTAAATCATCCTCACTCGGACTTTGTATTTAAAACTGAGCTAAACCTAACCCGCGTAACTTCTGGTAATAAGTTAATTGTAAAAGAAAATCTGAAGGGTATCTACCTAACATGAGCTATCTAAATTCAATAAGTAACTACCAAGCCAATAGGTTTGCTGAATACTTTCAATGTGCTTTTAAAAACACTGCTAAAAGTAATACAAAAAAGAAGCTGGTATGCGACCCACGCTGATAACTTCCCATCCTGTCTGTCTTTGTCTTGTCTTGAATTGTTCAAAAAAATTAAAAATTACCAACAATATTTTGCATATGATGAAATAGTTTGATTTGCTTTTAAAAACACTGCTAAAAGTAATACAAAAAAGAAGCTGGTATGCGACCCACGCTGATAACTTCCCATCCTGTCTGTCTTTGTCTTGTCTTGAACTGTTCAAAAAAATTAAAAATTACCAACAATATTTTGCATATGATGAAATAGTTTGATTTCAAAATCTATTTTGGTTAGCGAGGTTTTTTATTCGAGAACCGATTTTTATCAATTTTAGGAGCATTTCTTAAGAACCTTTATTTCTTCAAATAACAAATACAAATTGGATGAACAAAATTTATTTGAAGTCAATATCATCCATTATTCATGAGATATCAAAAACCGTAGTGTTTTTTGTAGATTTTCGAAAACAATATTTTCAGTGAGATAAAATTGGTTTGAAGCCAATTTTTTTGATTTTTGAAAATATATTTGAGAAAATCATTTTTTATCAACTTTTAGTGTCGTTTTTTTTTTTTTAGGTTTTTATTTTTTGTAAAAAAACTCAATTCGATTTTTCTCAATATTTTACTGAATGTTGACAACAATATATTTTACAAGATAAAATTAGTTTGAACACAATATGTTGGGTTTTTGAAATTACTTTTAGTAATGTTTTGTTTTGGTTTTAATTTTTTTTTTTTTTGCAATTAGAAAAATGCAATTTTTATGCCAATAAGAAAAACTTGTCTACCAGTGTAATATAAGTTTATTCCACATCAAAGTTCAATCAATTTTGCAGTTCCAAAGTTAAATACATTTCTAATTCTGCCTCCGATTATGCTCTCTTATCAGAATTCACAAGAAAAGTTTAACAAAGCTTTGGATTCTTTGCAAAAAAATCCGCAGCTTTACTGTGTTTTTACTGATCTGAAGATTATGATACATAAAGTCTCCAAATACTTTTAAGCAAACTAAAAAAAATTCGCCTTAACGTACGTATTTCGCGGATTTTGTTCATATCTTAAAGATAGATAATATTTGTTTAAAAGTGAAAGTTGTAAATATTTTGTTTTAAATTCTGGGTAGCCATCTTGGTGCGTTATTATTTGTGTTATTTAATAATTATGTTCTATCCGTTCTGTTAAATTTAATGTTTCTTATTTATGCTGATGACGTGAAAATATTTTGATATTTTTGAAGACTATACTAATTGTCTATATACTAATTGTTTTTTTTTTTTTTTTAAATGTTGACACTTTTAAAACATTATGCTTTACACGCAAGAAAAATGTACTTCTCTATAATCATACGATAAACTCGTCACCTTTGTGGTCTCTAAACTAACATTTCATGAGAACTTCGATTTTATAATTAAAAAAAGATAATATGACACCTAAACAAAAATAAATAAGGTGGAACAACAGTCCGTTGAAAACTAGGTTATAATGACTTACAACTCTCAACCATTCCTGTGTGCGAGTAATGTTACCAGGGATGGAGGGAACCTACAGTTTTAAGCCAAATCTGAAAGGCTTATTTGGGAAAGCACTTTTTATGACAAGAATTCCTCTTGGAGGATTTGTCAATTCCTCGCAAAGGGCAGAACCTGTAAAAAAGATTTTAGATGACAAAGGCAGGGATTGAACTATGTTGTTCATATCAACAGAATGGATTGCGTGCAAGGAACATGTATGAAATTTTGTTTATGTTATTTTCCATGGTCTTATTTGAAAAATAAATAATAGATCCTTATGATCGGTGAGCTCTCTTTTACATGAAACCATTTTGTTTGCTTCTAAAGCATGTTCGTCCGATTTGAATGTTTTCACGATTCATCATACTCGTGTAAACATCGAGTAATCGCTCGAAAATAATGAGTTTGAACAAACAGAGTGCAACCAATATATATTTACGAGTTTTTCAAGCGAATGTAATTATATACAAATCTCAATTTCGTCTAAATTCGAACTAAGCAGTTTTATGTTGTGGCCAAGGAAGTATGTAAGTGATAGCTAAATAAGATTTTCCAACAAAATCGGGATAGCTATTTTTAATGAGGTTTCCATCGCAATGTGGACAGATCTATCGGACACTTCCAAGAAATATTGCAACATTTTCTTGGTTTACTTACTTTCCTTAAAAAAAAAAAAACATTTTCATGGCCGTAAGACCTTGCAACTTTAAACAAAAATTAAGAAAAATTTGGAATATGATTACAATACAACTAATTTGTTACTTTTATTTTGGTTTTGGAATCACTTACATATTTTAACATGCAAACCATTATTTTGACAATCTACATTGAAAATGGTTTCATTTAATTTAACTAAGTTTAACCAAGGGAAATATATTTCTCTTAACCGGATGTAAAGGTGATAATAATCACATTTTTCTATCAAAAGTATGACAATCACTTATCGCCTTTTCCGATTCCACCCCACGCTTTTGTTTTTTTTTTTTCGTTTTTCAAAACTTTGTATTAAATTTATAACTAAGTTATTAGAAGAAGTAGGTGGAATATTTAAGCTTAACAAGGTGTTTAAATTCACACATTTTATCGATGATTTTGTGTATAAACTTTAAAAGTATAAAAAGGACACTCTGGAAGAAGTTGCTCGATTCTTGATATAGAATACAAAAAATCAAAATGGACGAAATTATTCCGGACATGGATTGGAATGAAGACACTACTTATGCAATTGGTGGTTATAGACGATTTTGTAGTTATTTTGGCATTTGGCCATCAAAGGATAGATTTTCCTCGGGATTAAAAGTAACATTTTACATGGTTTTGCAGGTATTACTGTTTAAAAATATGAAAAAACCGCTGTTATTAATTTTTCTCCTTTTAGACACTAACGGTAGGAATTTTCCTACAAAGACTTGTTGTTTATGGCAATTGTGGAACCACTCAGGAAATTGTTGATACGTTTACCGTTAGCATGTCATCGACACAAATCGGTCTGAAGTGCATATTCATCTATATGCAACATGACAGATTCAAAAATATTCTAGATGCTACAGTCGAAGATTGGGCTCTGACCACTGACAAAGAGTCTAAATCTATTATGCTAAAATTTGCTCGAATAGGAAGAAACATATTCTACTGTCAATGTTTTTTGGGACTATTTACTGCTGTCCCTTTGATTTTGGGTGAAATTCCACATCAAAGGGAACTTGTTAGTGAGTTGGACAATAGTACCACATTGATAAGGAACATTATTTTAGCCCCAAATTGCTGGGTGTTACAATCATCTTCAACATCAACATATTACCTATTTTGGAGTCTACTAGCTTTGTATGTATTCTGTGTGGCTATGGCAACAGTTGCGTGTAATTTGATTGTTTACGGATTCGGTTTGCATGTTTATGTGCAATTTGAGCTATTGTATCGGAGTGTGCAAGAACTCGATGTTGATAAGACATTCAAGGAACAGAGGAGAATTGTAAAGAAATTCATAAAACGTCACAATCGGATGTTGGATATGGCAAACGAACTTGAAGACGCTTCGACTGCAGTAATATTCTCTGAAGTTTCAGCTATTGTGATTGTTGGATGCATTGCTGGTAAATATGGGTCAATTAATATCCATTTACATTTGATTACATTATTCGAAAACAAAAAGAGGTAACGACAAATTACATTACATTTATTATAAATATCTATGGTCTAACTATTTAATTTGGATGACTCCCTACATATGAAAGCATTCCAAGATTCCAACAGTTTTCTAAATATGCCATATTTAAGAGCTAAAACGCTTAAGCTTAGAGGGTTTTTGGTGTATTTCACGCAGAAGTTTTGAAACGTATCTTGTTTTCCAAAATTAAAATATACTTTTCTTTTTTCCATTTCTAGTTTTGGAAATTTAAAGGCAACTTAATATAAAATTGATGATCTCTTATTTAAGGTTTCTTCTTAAGAACCTGAATATTTTTCTTAAAAACCAATTTTATGAAAATAGTTTAAAGCATTACTAAAGTTTTTTTCAAATTCTAAATCGATTGAAAACAAAAATTTTACTTGTTTTTGACAGCAAACAACTTTTTGGTGAATGTCGTTAAGTTACTAACAAATCTTTAGATGAAATGTTTACTTATATAACTTAACTGTATAAGCTTTATGGCTCATATGACCCCCCCATTCGATTGGTAAAAAGTTGAAGAACTTGTGCTGTGTTTTTGGAATAGGGCTGAATATCCGATACATATATTGTTATTGCTCCAGTCTTCAGATAAAAGTAGTACTTTTAGCAACAAAGTTTAAGGAAGTAAAAAAAAAAAAAATTCCAAATATAATGGGGGTCGTATCCATTAACGCAATACGATTAGTGTTGAATTGAAGGGAATTCCTATGAAAAAAAACAACAACTTATATACCAGGGGGGGGGGGGGGGTTCATGATCCCTACGGCCCCGCCTGGATCCGCCATTGCATTCAGGTCGCCTTAGTGTGAGATTACCATGCCATGAATCCGCTCCCGCAGAATATCGATTGTCTCTTTAGTTGTCTGGCACGTGGCGCTATCCACTTTTACGAACTGCGGCGAAGTTTTCAGCAGGTATTGCGTTTCGTTAACATGTTGGCTGATTGTTCACTGAACCTGTAAAAATTGAATTTGTCGACCAAATGTCATTTAGTTGACTTGGAAGAACGGCTATGTACCCCATATAAAGGACGCAACTCGCGCATCATTGTCACTAGAACACAACCATTTTGATGATAAAGTTATTTAATCAACGCTGTTTCTCAACGTGTTTCTCAATGCTGGAACTTCCCAGGATGATATGTCGTAAATGAATGATTAACACAAAATATACTGATAGAAAGTAAAAGATACAATTTGGCCGCCACAAGCTGTATCAATTGGAAAACCCTCTAAAGAAGATTAAGTGATTTATATTAGCGCCTTGTAACTATTGTTTTAGTTTTTATTTCATTAAACGTAAAACTAAAAACTACCTTAAGTTAATATGAAATAAATATTACGTGTAGGCACTTATGTCGCCTGAACCTTTTTTTTGATAGGAATATCAGAACTTCATTTCAAAGTTCTGAAAATGTTAGGCTTATCTTTTCTTTCAATTCTTAAGTCAAAAATGAGTTTGCATGTAATTTTTATAAAAGAAATATAGGGAGCTCGTTTTCTGTATTTTAAATAAACGAACCTTTAATTTATATCTAAGAATCTACGTGAGTAAATCACGCATTTTCTGACTGGCTATAGAAGTCCTTTTTTTGTTTTGTTTAGAGTAACAAGGCACATTCAAGTAAGGCATGTTACATAAAGATCACAACAAAAATTGCATTGTTGTGTTTTAAAATAATTAGGACTAATTTAAACAAAAACTTAATTCATATACCAAGGATGAAATAATTGAACAGCATAAATTGTAAGTCGACTCTCTAGTTTCTTAGAGTTAATAAGTTTATTGAATTAATCAAAACATTAACCTATTTTGAAAAAATCACGTATGCATTCTTTATATTTATTTTACAGGAACTCTTTTTCTCTTGGCAATGCAAAGCGGTGACCGAGCTGTTCTAACTGCAATGGCTGGACGTATTTTTCTTGTTTTCATTCAACTATTCATTTTCTGTTATATGGGTGAAAAACTATCGATCCAAGCTGATAAAATACAAAATGCTATCTATAATAATTGTCCATGGTACGAATTTCCACCACAGATCGGGAGGGACCTTAAATTAATAATGATTCGAAGCAATTATCCGTTTTTTTTAACTGCGGGCAAATTTTACATTATGAATTTGTTGAATTTCAAAGAAGTTGTTAAATCGATGTTTTCATTTTTCTCGGTTCTAAGACTAATGTTGCAAAATTAGTTAAAAATTATTCTTATCGAGTGAAACTAAAGATTGATATACTTTCATCAGAAAATTAATAACAGAGTGATAGAATCGTTAGATAGGCTCTAAAACAAAACTGAACACAAATAGTACGCGAAACATAGAAGAAACACATGCCTCACCTGTGATTTGATAAAAAGCCATATTTTATCAAAAGATTTGTATACCTATTACAGAATCCAATGGATGAATTGCTTATGGATTTGGAGTATTTTTTTAAAAAATTTTATTATGGTAGGAATGACAAAATTGACATGTGATTCCAGCTGCTAACTACTGGCCGTATTCTGTAATCGAGGTGATTGTTATAAAAGGATGATAATTTACGCGGGTTTAATTTGCTGAAATCTGGCCCTAAGGTGGTTAATATTATTTAAAGAGCTTATGGAACACACATACTAAAGACTTTAATTTTCAAATACAAGCAACGCTGAGCTATGTCACCTTTTGGTTGTATTTATAGAAAGATAATCAACCCATTTGATACCAAAATCAATTAAATTGTTTTTTTTTTATGTTTTATACACATACCTCCTTTTTAATCGAACCAATCTTACAGTAATTAATAGGCGACCAACGTTTTCTTGTGAACTAAGACATATTCTCTTAATATATTCTCATGTTTTGTAAGTAATATATAATTGTAATTAAACTACAAAATTGACTCTTATTTTTTTTTTAAATTCAACAATATAGAGCCATCTTTTAGCTTGTCAACCTATACGCAAATTATCATGTTTATTAATATCTTTGATAAAATATTGGACATTATCAAAAAATTGTTAACGATAAATGATTCTTCTATCTATCCTTGACTATAAAGTCAGAGTCAAGATTACGTAGGACAATTTTATCAAGCCATCATACTATGTACTACAAGAGTCAAAATTCTAATAAATGTCTCACATGATTTGAGCCCTGGTAAGTAACTAGTTGTTCTTGAACTAAATACAAAGAAATAAAGAGAAATTCATGCAAATACGTATGGAGACTATGTTGTTGTTAAATTTTAAAGCAAAATGAAAATCGGCATGTAAGTCTGTATTTTAAACTGTCACTTGATATTGATAATTAAGCTTAGTACAAACGATTCTAAGGGTTTACAATATTAGTACGGGTGGTAGCAACAGATCTGATGTAATCTACAAAGCTGCGTTTTTTTTATATGATAGTTTTATAACTTCAAAAAATGAAAATTCAAGTTTAGAAACCAGCCTGCCTTGCAAGAACTTATCAAACATTTGGAAACATGTTTCAAAAATAAGTATAATTATCAATTGCCAATAAGCTAATCCCTTAATCTTTATATGTGTATTTATTTCAATCAATATAATCCAAGAACTTAAGGATAATATTTATCTAAAACGGACTAGAATATTTTGCCAACAAAAGTATGTAGTGCCCGTGGAGTGATGGTTAGGGCGTTGTCGTTCTTTGACTTTCGAAGAGAGAAGAAGTGATTGGTAGCTAGTTTTAAATTAAAAAAAGAAGAAGTTCGTTATTGCTCCTTTTTAAATAACTTATTGGTAGCTCATTGGAGGTGGCGTCCGAAGACGAGTCCAGGGGTTGTGGCCGGAGTGCACAAAAATGTCTTGCTTCTTTCCACAATCGTGAAATCGTAGATTTTATTGATTGGGAAAAAAGCAAATGGTGAAGGAGAGGAAAGTAGGGGTATCGAAAGATGCCTACAACGACAACAACAACAGCAACAACAACAACATCAGCAACAACAAAAACAGCATAAACAACAACAAGAAGAAGAAGAACAACAACAGGAAAATGAATACGCCTAATTTGGTAAAACGAAACAATGCGTCGAAGCGTGGAGCTATGCAAGCTGCAGCAAAAAAAGTCGTCAGACTCAGACAGCATTGATTACGTCTCGAGAGTGGAGAGGGGCGCTACAGGTCATCTAAAAATAGGTTTTCAGTCCTAGCGCAGCCAGAGCAACCAAAGGAAAAGGTAATGGAGGCGCAAGTGCTGCCAGTAAAAAACAGCAAATAGATGCCTATGAGGCCCAGCTTAAAGAGCTGAAGGAGGAGATGGTGATGAAGCCCCTTCTTAGTACCCTGAAAATCAAAATTGAAGCGCACAGACAAAAAGATGCAGCTGAGAAGGAGGAAAAAACAATACAACAGCTGCAACAGCAACAATGGCGGCAACAGTCGAAAGAAAAAAAGCCAGAAACAAGGCAAAAAAACAACAACCACAAGCACATCAGAAACAACCACACCCTAAAGCCTACTACCAAAATCACTGTAGTTTCACTACAAGTTACAGGCCCAATGTCGGAGGGCCCAACTTCGGTAAGGGCCAGGCAGCAGCTACAACAAACAGAAGCAACAGCAGCAGTGCTTCTCACTGGCTGTATACAATTTAGTTAAATGGTTTAGAACACAGCTGAGTTCTTCAGTTTCACGCCTCGTAGTAAAAAATTTAAAATGGTCCTACTGAATGCCATAAGTTGCTGCATGGAACCGGTGGCGCTCTTAGCTGAGATTCGTCAAAAAGCCACTGACGATCTCGATTTTATCGCGGTCAATCCTTTCACTACGGTGCAGTCCACCAATTGGGTTATAGGTTCCTCGTAACATTATCGCCCCAAAGTCGGATTGAGAGTCTCAGGGAAATCACACGCCTCGACTATGAGGCTATACGTTGGGATACATTAAAAAGGCACGACGACATTTTACAAGAAACGAAGTGCCAGAGGTTCGGAAACTTATTCCTAAACTAACCTGGAAAGATATAAATAAGAGAGATTACCAAATTAAGCAATATTCACATAAGCGCGACCAACGAACGATGAATGAATTACAAAATGTGAGTTAACATACGTTTGAAGACATATTTCCACACAAAATCTTAACAAAACGATAGCAATATAGTTTCTATTTGAGTAATGATGCATAATTTTACTTTTCAATATCACATATATTAATAAATTTGTCGCGAAAAATATTATAGTTGACCCGAACTATCAAACTTTGTTCGCGTTCGACATTATCCACACTCTCAAAGAATAAAATACTTAATCTAATAAAATCTTTCTTGTTTTGGCTTCGGTGGTGAATTGGGAATGAATGAAAATATGTAAAGAACTTTTCTGGACCAGCAGTCTTATTAAGGAAACATATTCCTCTTCAATTCTCCGATTTTCATTAGATGAATGCACATGAAATATTTTTCTTGTTTTGTTTATTAACAAGGACACCAATAACTTTTCTTAAACAAATATAGCTTCGACCGCATTTTTTCAAAAACTTTCAAACTTCATTCCTGCTTTTAAACCTCTCTACATCTTAGACCGCACGCTTCTCATGCCTTCTCTTTTTCCTTCTGAGAAGTCGGTGTTCCTCTCAGCTCTTCTGCTCATAGAGCTCATGAGCAGCTCTCGTTCTTTTATGCAGCGCCGCTTTGATGCCGACATTCCTCATCAAACCAGGGGTTCCTTGTTGGTGGTTCCTTGAAAACCAGCACATCAGAGATTCCCTGATTGCATCTTGGCATTGTTGCAACTGGTTTTCGATACATTGTGTTGGCAGCAGATAACTTCGAGGGAGGTTACTTGTAACACTGTCGGAAAAGGATTAAGCGATCTGTTGCGATTGCTGCCGTTCGACGTTGTACCTTCTCCCGGCATCTCCCTGTTTTGCCTTGGGTCTGGAAACCCGAAGTGCTATATTGGCTACAACGAGGTGGTCCCAGTCGATGTTAGTTCCTCGGAATATTTGGACATCCATAATCCTGGAAGCGTGTCTGGCGTAGATCGCAATATGGTCAATCTGGTTGACGGTAGATTGATCTGGAGAACTCCAAGTTCCTTTGTGGATGTTGGGGTGTGGAAAACGCGTACTGGCTACCATGACGTTTTGTCCCGCAGCAAAACCTATGAGCCTGAATCCGTTGTCGGAAGTGTTGTCGTGTAGGCTGTTTTTCCCGATTATTCCACCAAGGATGTCTTCCCTTCCTACCTTGGCATTAAAATCATCCAGGACAATTTTAATATCGTAGCTAGGACACTGCTTATATATTTTGTTTAAGAGCTCAAAGAAAATATGTTTAGTGTTGTCATCCTTCTCTTCTGTGGGGGCGTTTGCGAATATGTTGCCAAATTTAGCCTTGATGCGGATAGTCATGAGGCACTCGTTGATGCACCTATAGCTCAAGACTTCTTACCTAAGTCTGGCTCCAATGACAAAGCCGCATCCAAATAAGTGCTGTTGATTCCATCTCGGGAATTCCTCCGCTGCCGTCTAGATAAGGAGAGGTGCCTTAATGGAAACACATCTAGCGGCCTCTCTCCTTATTGTATTATATTATTATTACATTATATTATATTATATCATTATCACATTATATTATATTATATTATATTATATTATATTATATTATATTATATTATATTATATTATATTATATTATATTATATTATATTATATTATATTATATTATATTATATTATATTATATTATATTATATTATATTATATTATATTATATTATATTATATTATATTATATTATATTATATTATATTATATTATATTATATTATATTATATTATATTATATTATATTATATTATATTATATTATATTATATTATATTATATTATATTATATTATATTATATTATATTATATTATATTATATTATATTATATTATATTATATTATATTATATTATATTATATTATATTATATTATATTATATTATATTATATTATATTATATTATATTATATTATATTATATTATATTATATTATATTATATTATATTATATTATATTATATTATATTATATTATATTATATTATATTATATTATATTATATTATATTATATTATATTATATTATATTATATTATATTATATTATATTATATTATATTATATTATATTATATTATATTATATTATATTATATTATATTATATTATATTATATTATATTATATTATATTATATTATATTATATTATATTATATTATATTATATTATATTATATTATATTATATTATATTATATTATATTATATTATATTATATTATATTATATTATATTATATTATATTATATTATATTATATTATATTATATTATATTATATTATATTATATTATATTATATTATATTATATTATATTATATTATATTATATTATATTATATTATATTATATTATATTATATTATATTATATTATATTATATTATATTATATTATATTATATTATATTATATTATATTATATTATATTATATTATATTATATTATATTATATTATATTATATTATATTATATTATATTATATTATATTATATTATATTATATTATATTATATTATATTATATTATATTATATTATATTATATTATATTATATTATATTTATTATATTATATTATATTATATTATATTATATTATATTATATTATATTATATTATATTATATTATATTATATTATATTATATTATATTATATTATATTATATTATATTATATTATATTATATTATATTATATTATATTATATTTATATTATATTATATTATATTATATTATATTATATTATATTATATTATATTATATTATATTATATTATATTATATTATATTATATTATATTATATTATATTATATTATATTATATTATATTATATTATATTATATTATATTATATTATATTATATTATATTATATTATATTATATTATATTATATTATATTATATTATATTATATTATATTATATTATATATATTATATTATATTATATTATATTATATTATATTATATTATATTATATTATATTATATTATATTATATTATATTATATTATATTATATTATATTTATATTATATTATATTATATTATATTATATTATATTATATTATATTATATTATATTATATTATATTTATATTATGTTATATTATATTATATTAAATTATATTATATTATATTATATTATATTATATTATATTATATTATATTATATTATATTATATTATATTATATTATATTATATTATATTATATTATATTATATTATATTATATCAATTATATTGTATTATATATATTATATTATATATAATGTTATATATTGTATAATATAGTATCCTCCGTACAGGAAATGTAGCAATGACCAACTGACAAATAAAACTTTTTGGCAGGTATACCTTCCTAAAAATGTGATAGGAACTATTTTAGTATTATTATACGAGTAGTTCTTCTGTTGTCCCATACCTACTGCCTTGCAACTATTTTTTTATTAATCTTCGATTTAAATGTGGCTATTGGATCAGCTTTGCTTGAAAAAAAGAAGAAACATATTTATTTCTTTTGTAGAATTTTTATCTATAAGGCCAATTCCAACTGTAGAAACAAAGAAACAAATGCATCGTAGCAAGAGCAGGCAAATTCAAAATATTTAAAAACAATTCCATGACATAAATTTCATTGAAATTCTGCGTCGCAACTCGATGGGTCATCAACCTTTATATGCACTCATTGATCTGTGTGAAGCAAATTATAGCTGAACCAGAACTTGAGATTTTAGGACTGAGAAATTTGAAGGTCGTGTTTGTGTAGAATGTAGAAACATATGTATGTATATATTTTCCGTAAGCGAGATACTCTCGTACGTCTCTCTCTGCTCCTTTCTTTTTTTTTTAGCTTATGGGAACTGGTATTGTTGCATTTGGCTCAGCATATGAAAGCTTTTTTTAACGAACATGTTTGAATTAAAATGAATATGTGTCAAATCCAACCTTAGTAAAGCTTTTATATTCTCGGACTTGTAGACAACAATGAATACTATTATTCTGGCGATACTATTAATACAAACGATGTACGTCATATAAATTGTTAAACTCTCTGCTTTAGGTGTGGTGTAGGCCTTAAATTGTACACACAATCTCAGTTGCTCATATCGTGATCGAGAACGGCTGAAAATATTTGGGACTTCCAAGTAATCGAAATAAAGCGAGTTAACGTTTAAAATCAGTACTCGAAAGTAATCTGAATTAAGGTCATTAAACAAGGTAGTTGTCGTTCACTAGGTATATTTTATTTTGTATATATTTTGAGGATTTTGTATGCGCCTTGTTTTTAGCTGCAAATCGGAAAGATTAAATTCTAGGAGACAGCCATTTTAAATATAAAAAACATATTTAATTCGTTAGGTGGCTTATAAAATGAAGAATTAGGCAAGTCAGGGTCGAGATGTTCATAGAAAACAGAAAAATTTTAGATACCTATGTATCTTTATCCGTTAATCCCCAGGGGGATGTGTTGTCTGTTGTTTGTTTTATTTTTAATAATAAGAACAACGATCAATAAACTTCAACTGTGGTCATAACAATTTTATCTCTAGGATGTACACTTCCATTTAATTCAGAAAAGGAATATTAGATCGTTTAATACCAATACGGTCTATCATCCTTATTGAGAAATCAACTTTCAATTATGAATTGATATTTATTGCAATCAATTTCATTAAATGGCACAGTGATTCTTTTATCAATATTGTAGACCAATTGTGAATATTTTTTAACTATCTGATTTTAATGAAAAAATCGAAATTATGAACAATAATTTTTAACAATTTTCTGGTAAGTTTTTTTTTCAAATTTCAATTTTAGGAAAGTGTGGAGATATTTTGAACTTCGGTAACTCAATTTCGATCGACCGTGAGCGAAAATCGCGAACAGATTAATTAAGATAGTCTCTAACAAGACGGATAATTGCTCACCACACTTCTAAATTTTATATATCGTCATCGGATTCTTTTGAGATAAAATCATGCATATATAGCAACACTATTATACCAAAATATCTGCAGGTCCCAAAGTATTCTAAAAGTTCAAGCAACCATCAAACGTATATATATTCTAAAAAAAAAAGAGTTGCAAAAAGAAAGTACCAACTTTTTAGGGTCACAACAAATATATTTTCATGGAAATTAATTGATCAAGAAAATTCAATTTTTATATGAGCACTATAAAGTGATGAAACATAGAAAGAATATTCCATTGCACCATCGAATCCAAAAACAAATCAACTAAATGTGATTACAAAATAAGCTTAAGTTAAGATCCAAGAATCGAAAATGAATTCATAGCATATTAGGTACTGTTCGACTATGTTTTACAATTTTACAAAATGTTTAAATTTGATTTTAAAATTGATTAAGTTTAAAGGTTATTATTATTATTATGTTATTATTATTATTATTATTATTATTATTATTATTATTATTATTATTATTATTATTATTATTATTATTATTATTATTATTATTATTATTATTATTATTATTATTATTATTATTATTATTATTATTATTATTATTATTATTATTATTATTATTATTATTATTACTATTATTATTATTATTATTATTATTATTATTATTATTATTATTATTATTATTATTATTATTATTATTATTATTATTATTATTATTATTATTATTATTATTATTATTATTATTATTATTACTATTATTATTATTGTTATTATTATTATTATTATTACTATTATTATTATTATTATTATTATTATTATTATTATTATTATTATTATTATTATTATTATTATTATTATTATTATTATTATTATTATTATTATTATTATTATTATTATTATTATTATTATTATTATTATTTTTATTATTATTATTATTATTATTATTATTATTATTATTATTATTATTATTATTATTATTATTATTATTATTATTATTATTATTATTATTATTATTATTATTATTATTATTATTATTATTATTATTATTATTATTATTATTATTATTATTATTATTATTATTATTATTATTATTATTATTATTATTATTATTATTATTATTATTATTATTATTATTATTATTATTATAATAATAATAATAATAATAATAATAATATAGCGAGGCTGATCAGAAATGTGGCAGAGTGGAAGGATCGGAAACACGGCGAGGTTAATTATTACGTCACCCAGTTACTCACCGGACACGGTTACTTCAACGCATTTCTCCACAAGATCGGTAAAACGAGTAGCCCAGCCTGCCAGTACGGGGACTCCCAAGAAGATGATGCACAACATACCTTCTTTATCTGCAGCAGATGGGCAGGACAAAGAGAA
Source organism: Eupeodes corollae (assembly GCF_945859685.1). Classification (NCBI taxonomy): domain Eukaryota; kingdom Metazoa; phylum Arthropoda; class Insecta; order Diptera; family Syrphidae; genus Eupeodes; species Eupeodes corollae. Next base: position 6,699,039 of record NC_079150.1, read on the forward strand.
AGAACTGGAGAGAAACATTGGCACCATCACTCCAGAGAACATAGTCGAGAAGATGCTTAATAGCCAACATAACTGGAACTTGATTAGTACATACACGCATCAGCTCCTCAGAAACAAGAAAAGAGAAGAAGAACAGTTCCGCGTTCCTAACCTTTCCTAACCTATTAATCTACTAACCTAACTAAATCTAACCAAACCACCTTGAACTAACGTAACCTAACTTCACCTAATAAAAGACTAATCTAAACTAACGAAACCCAACTAATTTAACCTAATCCTTACATAACCTTCCTAACCTAACCCTTCCTAACCTAGGAACGAAGTAAGCAGAAGAAGAAAAGATCCCGCTACAAGACGTGAGCCCAGAATGGGCCGAACAACAGGACCCCCCCTTGAAGAAGTGCAATTCCGTGGTCCCGAGGGGGGGATCTTCGAGATACTTTTGGAGGTTTAGCCGGTATGCCATTATAAGGTTTTCAAAAATTTGTATTTTTTCCTTGGTGAGCCCGGCACACGGGGAGGTATGGATACCTCCTTATGGTGCGTAACGCATTCCTCCACAAGTAAAGTAAAAAAAAAAAAAAATTATTATTATTATTATTATTATTATTATTATTATTATTATTATTATTATTATTATTATTATTATTATTATTATTATTATTATTATTATTATTATTATTATTATTATTATTATTATTATTATTATTATTATTATTATTATTATTATTATTATTATTATTATTATTATTATTATTATTATTATTATTATTATTATTATTATTATTATTATTATTATTATTATTATTATTATTAGTATTATTATTATTATTATTATTATTATTAGTATTATTATTATTATTATTATTATTTTTATTATTATTTTAAGATATTATTCAAATGATTTATAGAATCATTTCTATTGAACTAAAGTGCGGATTGAACTCTTTTATTACTTGATTGTAATTCTAGCTTTATAATATTCTACTCAAAGAACCGTTCAGGACCTCAATGAAGATTCTAAGCTCTTTTGTTAAACTTTCTTTACCATGAGCCATAAATGTTTTATTTATCAAAAATTTCAATTTTTTGCTGCCTATATTATAATAATAGGTCAGATAAAAATGTTCCTGTTTCATGATACTTAGTTCCTGTTTAATCACATGGATTGGACGTTTATTGATTTTTTTTGTTATATCATTATCTGTTTTTAAGTTGTTTCGGTTTTAATTTCCGTAACAAAAGTGTTCGTCGTTGAGAGGGAACGTTGATATCTCAAGCTATCAATTTCTTTTCTTAAGAATGTTTTGAGAAATTGATTCTTAATTGCGTGTCACCATTTTGTTGCATTGTAAAATTATTAAATTCTTAAATATCACGGGTGTTATAAATAGTTAAAATGTTTTAACTATTCAATTATGTTTAATATGATAAACAAATATTATTAAAGTTTTCTTACATTTAATATACAAATTTAGTGGTTCTGCTGGTATTTTGCTTGCTGTTTCTTATTTTTCCTTTTTTGTTTATAGATTTACATTTTCTATTTTAATTTTGTTTTTCTATGTCAGCCTTTTTTATATTATTATATTATAATTATAATTTTAATTTTTCAATTGTTTTTATTCTTTTTTTTTAATTAAACTATGCAAATTAAGGAGTTTTTTTTTTATTTTTCCATAGGAAGTTATTGTAATCGTTCCGATTTTTCATGTTGCATATTTTGATATTGCTTAAGGTTTCAAGATCTCAGAGTTTCATTTTCGACTCGAATATTTTCCTAAAATTAAAGAAAAAAGTATAGTTTTGAACATTTATTTTTAAGTATTATGAGAACAAAAAAAGATATTTTCCTCAAATTTTGTATTTCACACAAAATATTGTTATTAATAAACTTGTTAAAGTTTAAGAAAATTCGACAGGGCTCTTTTTTACTAAACGTTAAATATTGTATGCATTTTACTGAATAAAATCCACTATTTTTTTAACACTTTCTGTTGCTATTTGCTTTCATATTCCATGTTGAGTTTCATTTGCTTTTCTTATATGTTGTGATTTTTTTACTTAATTTCTTGTATCACAAGTGGGAATTTAGGTGTAAATTTCTCTATGATTTTGCGTACAATAATAACCACGCTTTTTGTAAGAAGATGGTTTACTCAAAATTTCATATAGTAACAAATTAAAACTCATAACTATAACTAATGAATTTCGAAATTGAAACCATCTAATTGTATTGAGTTGTACTGTTAGAAATGTAGTTTGCGATCCAAAAAGAAGAGATTCATCAAGACTAAAAGGACTCATTTTCGGTAAGAGAGCTTTGTGCCAAACTTTATCAAATGCTTTTGATATATAAAGTGCAAAAATCTTACTCTGTCTAAAACAATATGAAGATTTGATTCCCTATTTCGTTAGATAAATCATGAGATAACCAGTGAACCAATTGCTACGAAGGCCGTAGTGCCAGTCATTAATAAGATTTCGTTCTCCAAAATATTTCTGCAGCTGAAAATTAATCAGCGTTTGCATGACATTGAAAAGAAGGAAATTAAGTGCAATTGGACGATAGTAAGAAGAAGGATTGTTTTAAAGACATACTGCACAAATGCTGTTTTCTATCTATTCGGTAAGAGACCTGCAGAGTTTTTAGCAGCGTAAAAATACCTGATCAATTTGGTATCACTATAATTTACATAATTACTAGCTGACCCGGGCACCCGTTGCTGTGGCTAACATTTTTTTTTATAACATATTACATATTTGTAAACTATTTAAGAGGAACGGTAGGAGAACATCAGACATGGACACCATCATGTTTTTTTTTTACATATTTGTCATTTGTAAAAAAAAACATGCAGAGCCGTTACCCCTTATTACAATATAATTATTACTATCAACATTTTCGTACAGTTAATGTAAAGAAAAAATCAATACAAATGAATTATTTTGAAATGTATTATTATTTTTATTTAAGTTTGTAAAAGAAGAGTGTAATACAAAGTTTTTAATTAACAACATATGACAGTTAAACTTATAAATGAGGAAGGTACTTCGGGTAGTTTAAAATCTTCCAAGAATAATATTTATTGTTTTGAATTTTAATTTAGGTAAGCATTAATCGGCGGACAATATTTTTGGTTAACCTGTCTTGAGACTAATATACAGACGTGTCAAAAGCTAAACGACTTGGAAACTGTAACTTTTTGAAGTGTATGGACCATTTTTCCTTTAAACTTTTCAGTTAAACTGGTTGCTTCAAGAATACCGTTACATAATTGAGGTGGATTCAAATAAGTCAGGAGAACGATAGATGCGCCAATCTTTAATCAAAGATTAAGTAGTGGCATTCCAGGTATATCTAGTAAATTTTAAAATTCAATTGGAAAATTGACATCACTATCATTGACATTGACAACAGTAACGATTGATTTAAAAGACTTCAGATCGCCTGATAACAACTGTCTTATCTGAAAGTTAATTTCGTTCTAACATTTTTGGCTGCCAAAATAGCCCGATGACTGAGACTGGAATGATTAGGTAATTACTCTATATATCCGGAAAAATACACTGAATCAATTAATTTTTTTTCCTAAAGAGCAGTGCAGAAATTGTATGGCAGTTTAATGCATTGCGTTTTTGGTTTTAATTTATAATTCCGTGTAAGTGGCCGGCTATGCTAGCACCAAAAATTGAAGAAGTTAAATTCTCTGTATTCCTACAAAATAAATGTATTTATTTAGCCTCAGAAGCATGTGGTGGTTATGCTTTAAAATTTTAGCACATATGAAACGTTTGGAAGTTTGACATAACGCCATCTATTGAATACTTATTCAATCCAGTCAATAGATGTCGCAATCTTTTATAATCATTTGAAGATAACAGAAATTTGTGACTGTCAAATAATATACAAATAGAAAATAATAGTATAATAAATAATATTGCGATCATAAATTGAGATGTAAGCTTTCATATCTTTTAAATTGGATCAAATTCACACGGTGCGAATTTGATTAAAATCGGCTAAGTAGTTTAGAAGTCTACCGCGAACAAACATCGAGGTACGTAATTTATATTTTTTAAGACTTTTGGCTTTTATAGAACTGAATGGTCTTCTAATTGAAATTTAATTTGTTTTTCAGAATACTTCGCCTTCACTCAACTATATAGGAGGAAATGCCTGTAATATTTAGCAAATAATGTTTTGATCGATTTCGATTTTAAAATGTAAGGCAGAATGTTCAATAATTAATTTGATTTGATTTGATTCCTAAGCTAAAATTCTTCTTTCTCTCAATACACTTTACTTCTACTCTCATTCTAATAATTTTCTTTTTTTATTTGATCGTTACCCAGTTGACCATGAAAAGTGTGTTTTTTTTTTTCAAAACTAGTCGGATTCGGCATGAAAATGTATTGTTTTGCGAATTAAATTCTGCAATCTCACCGAAAAAACATCTTCTACACACTTTCCTTCTTTTGCAAGTATTTAAATAGGTTTATCTCAGCTTACGTTTAGTCCCACTATTATAGATCGGCCCTAATACATCAGTTTTCAAGGAATAAGGTAGTTTTAAGTGTCAGGCTTAGGTTGATTAGTTTACAAAAAATAATAGCAAAAAGTTATAGTTGCAATAGCAATAGCAGTAACAGTAGAAGAAGCAGTAATAGTAGCACTAGAAAAATTTATTGCAAAGAAACCCCTTTTCGGAGAAAGTCGAAGAAATGGGGACATGTCGTGCAAAATGCATCGCAAAATGTGGAAGCGAAGGCTTAGAAATTCGTGATTTCATTTCATTGCAGACTTTCAATTTGTGTTGTATCAAACTTTGAGCACACCATTCAAGCAAGTATGTATTATATGGCTTGCTTGCTTAGTGCAAGTGCTTTAATAGATGTTGGTGAGTATGAGAAACTAAGATACAGATACAGAGCACTCAACAATGACAAGAGAGCGAAACTAGGTACTAGGTTAAAGTCAAAGTCACCCAGAGAACTAAAAGCATCTTCACCGTCTATGTCTTTACTATATAAACATTGGCTAGCTACATACATTCTGACAACAATAATTCTTTAGACTTCAAGTGTATAAGCTTGCTGCAGTCCCTTGTATACTTTTGAAATAAGTTGTTTGGGGTTTTTCTTTTTTCTCAGTGCAAAACTTGTTTGTATAGCAAACGGTCGTGTTTCTGTTCAGCAACTCTAAGAAAGTTCTTATCTAAAAAATAAATCCATTTTCGATCGATTTCGATCATTTACCCAGATTCGGATCTACAAACCCAAATAAAAAAATGCTTGAGACAATTTAATTCCTGATTTTCAAACACTTTGTATATGCTTAATTAATACATTTTTGACTTGATTTCAAATTGAGAAACTAAATCATAAAATTAGTGGGCAGTAGACTACAACAATAATTTTAATTTGCCGGTCTAAATCAATGCTACCTTCTCTTGAAATTATTGAAATGTTTCTAGCGTACCCAATAGATTGTGAAATTGTGTATTTTAATATATGCTGCTTGTATACCTACATCATACTTAAATTTAAAATTAAGCCGGCAAGTTATTAACAGAATTGGTAAGTAGTACCTATGTGCATCATTAATGAACTTAATTATTTTCATATCTGTGAACAAAATTACAAAATAAATAAGTTACAAGCTGAAAATGTTATTGTTTTCTTTGTATGAACCCACATACATGCATACATATCTTAATATTATTATTTCGTTTTGTGTTTGCCCTGTATTTGCCAAAACATCAGAAATATTATTTCAGCTGAATTTAAAACACAAAAACAAACAAACAAACCTAAAATCAAAGATAGTTAATAGCGTTGTTGTGTCAGTTAAACAACTCAATAAAAATCAGTGTACTTAATAACAAAGATTGAACATTTTCTTGCGTTTCACCCTCCAAAACTCGTTTGTTAACATTCTTATATTTTCAATTTTGATATTGGGTTCATGTATATGTGAAATCCAACAAAAACACAATGCAAAATATTGACAACTCTATTTGTGTCAGTTCTTGATCTTCGCTGTTTTCAGATTTTTCTATTTGTTCTTTTCTTTGAAAACATCCGTATTTAGCTATGGTTTTGTTGTCATTGAGTTAATACTAAATTAATTTATTATTTTGTTGTATAAACAGCCTGTACATCTTTATTTTATTATATAATAATAATTAACAATGAATTTTTCAAATTGTAGAACTCAATCCGGAAAATTATAGGATGTGTTCAAAAAACCATGAAACTAAGGGTTCGGGTTTAAATTTAATTTTATAAAATTGAATATTTTTTTTCTGATTTAACGCAATTCGAATCAAATTTCTTATTAAGCATAGTTCTTCATTGCATGATTTAAGTTTTCTTTAATTTTTCAATCCGAAAAAAAGATTTTGAAACAGTTTGATGGAAAAAAATTAACTTTTTCGTTTGACTGTAATGACGAAAATTGGGAAGAGTACTTGGTGCCAACATATAATAACAGTTGTTGGTAGAACAAATTTTACTTTGGGAAGAGGGTCTATCTTACCTCGTTTAGGCGGGAGGTGCAGTTTTATAAATTATCCTGCACCGCCCCCTACTTGGGATCATTATATGGTTTGGAGTGGGTGCACATTTTGCTAAATGCAAAGTTTCTTTTAAAATTGAATAAACTTTTGGATTTAAACATGAAATATAGTTTTACTATTTTTCAATTATTTTTGAAATTAGAAGACATACAAAGAAAACGTTTTCAGTGTTTGATTAAAAATTAATCAGAGCATTTACATCAATTATTTCTTTATTGGTATTTATGACATGACATGAGAAAAATAATACTGAAAATTATTTGCTTTATAACTTTATATTAAACTAATTATAAAGTTAAGTGTTCGACCCTTTGAAAAAATATGATTTATAAGTTCAAATGTTGCCGTTGTTTTTAAATATTATTTTTTTTTTTGATTTTAAGTCAATTTTATAAAATTGCCCCTCTTACATAAACGAGGGGAAATAGACAGCTCCTACTAAAGTTATTACTCGTGCTAAACAATTTAATAAAAACACAAAAAAAAAAACAATTTGCTTTGTGTCTCAAGTTTTTATACTTTTAAATTTTAACTCTGTGATATTAAACATGACACTGCACTTCAAATTTAGGGGTTCCATTATTTTTGAACATGCCCAAGAAACATGTTTAAGAACTAAATTTGTGCGATTTTACACAATTTTTCTAACAAATAGGCGTTTCTTTTTAGTTCAGAGCGGAGCTCGAACTATAAAAAAAAAAACAATTGTGTTTCTTTTTGAGCCCTGATCGTTCAGAGCTTCAAATTCGTGTTTCTTTTTTAGTTTCGGACATGCTCAGAGCGCGCTCTGCGAGTTCAGAATAAAATAACAGAGTAAACGGAGTTAAATGGTAAACACAAACAATTTGAAAGCTAGGAAATTAAAAAAAATCATCGTCAAACAATAAAAGTGGCGGAAGAGGTCCAGAGTAAGAGTAAGATAATTTAAAAAAAAAAAAAACGAATTGCATATAGCATTTTTATGAGTTAAATTTATTTCAGGCGTAAAATGGATCAACGCTATGACTGCTTTTCAAATCATGACAGTTTAGTGCTCAAGTTGTTTCATATTTAAATCAGATAGCTCTGAACATACTCTGCTCAGAACTCTACTCTGTTCGCTCAGACTCTGCTCAGTGCTCAGCTCTGATCTTAAAAAGAAAAACGCCAATAGTCTTCCAATTTTACAGCTTGAAGAGAAATCCAAATATGATTATATTTTCTTAATTGCATTGCCCAAATTGTGTGCATAAACAATCATATACAAATGTCTCAAGCCTGTGGTGATGGTAGAATTATGAAATTGAAAAGGTTGTATATTAAAAAACTTTAAATGTAGATCTTTCCTACAAAAATTAAAGCTCTTTTTACAACATTTTCGATAAAGGGAAAGATTTAAGACAGTGAATAAAAGGAAAAGGGTTCAATTGACCGATGTGTTGATTTATAATATATTATAACATGCGAATTCCTAGTTTTGTATGGCTTTGGCAGTAAGCAAAGATTTTTCAGTCTGGATTGATAATTGAAAAATGTTGGTATATTGGGATTGATTACATGTATTATTGGTAGGTATTAAGATATTTGTTAATTGAATTTGTTTTCATGTAAGTCGGAAGGTATTTTTACTTACCAGATTTGTGAATTTTATAGTACCTACCAGTATCAGTACAAGTTCATAGTTGCTGAAATTTTACAAACAAAATTATGCATTGAGAGAAAACAAATGAAATATATGTGTGGATGGATTTTTTTTTGTATAGTCTTTTAAGTGTGTTTTTTTTTTTGAAAATTTTGTATCGCTAAATTTGGTTTAAATAATTTAAAATGAATAAAAACAAAAGCCAGCATATGAACAAATATATCATCGAGCGCTTCATGTCCATTTGCATCAACTATAAATAACACCAAGAACATGTTCCTCGTTGGATAAAGCAGTACCCTAGCTACGACAAAAAAATTTCTTACGAAATTTAGTGCCAAACTAGGAAGGGAAGGCTGCAGGGTGAAATATCATCAGTATTTGTTTTTTACAAAAGAACTAAGAATTCTCCAGATCAATTTAACTTAATCAGATAGACCATATTGCGATCGACGATAGGCACGCTTCTAGTATCATGGACGTTTGAACATTTCGGAAAGCTTAAATCGACTAGGACCATTTTTTTCAAAGCAGCACTGTATACAAGGTCACGAGCACTAGGGGCTGAAGGGGAGAAAAAAACACCGACTTCTCAAAAGTAAAAAGCGAGATCCTTTAAGCAATAAAATAACAAGCAACATAGAAATAGGAGGGGGAGTCTATCTCCCCAATTTAGGAGTAAGGGGAGCTTATGACTATTGCTTCCTTTCGAGCAACTTATAGGCGGGGTTGAGGAGATTCTGAACAATTTCGTGTAGGTTCTTATGGCCGGAGAAGAAAAGGTCAATTCCTAGTTCCAGATTTTTACCAAAATCACACTCATCCAAAGCGATCACTGAAGCTGTTATGATGGGCTGCAATTTCTCCATGACTATATCTTTGGCTTCTTCCTTTGAGAACTCGCCTGGTTGATCCAATGCACTGAGGATCTTCTTGATGTTGGCAAGCTTTTCATCAAGTTGCGATGCGATAGCCCACTGTTGTGGTTTTGTTCACTTCTGCTCTCCAAATGAACTTATCACCTTTTTCATATTTTCCAAATCCTTGTGATTGTACGGAGTTACCGGAAAGTCTTTGTTCTGGTAGTAAGCGAAAGCGTCGAGCATATTGGTGACGACGAGTTAGAAGACGCAAGTCCTTGGGGTCATCACGCCATAATAAATTCCGTTCCCTCGCTTAACAAACAGCGTTTGAAAATCTGGAGGATCATAAAAGAACCGCCAGTGCCGCAAATAGTAACCGGGGCTTTTAAACTCGACCTTGGCATATTTTGCCGCAGCTTCCCAAAGATTCCATTTTGTTTTTTTTTCTCTTCCATATTCTGTAAATAAAAACAAAAAGAAATAATTCTTATTTTATAGCGAAATTGTATAAAGAATATTACAGCAGCCATCAGCTGTTTTGTTTACATTAATTTGAGCGCTGAATGTTTCGAAAGATTTGTTCGTGTAGTTCAACTTTGAATTGCTACTAGTTTTCGAGAGGTTTTTTATAAAACTTGTGGTTGACGCACATTTGTGGTTTACCAAAAATGTATGGAAAAACTTGAGTTTTCGATGTAGGTTTTCGGCCAAAACCGATTATTTCGCGAAAACCGGGTTTTGGACTTGGTGTGAAAAACCTATAAGACAACTATTCACAAAAACATAACACTTAAACCAAAATGGAAAAAGAACAACATGAAAATTAGGTTTATTGGAAAGGGGAGACGTCCAATCTGATCTTTCTTGGGACAGCAAGAGATCACTAGAGATGATATTATTCAACACAAATTGGATATTCGTAAGAAAAGAGAATCCACTGGGTTATCACAACATAATGGACAAAGAAAAAGAGAACAAACTAAAAACACTCTATATGAAGATATAAATCCTTACGCACCCTCCAAGACCCATTTGTAATGTGGACGAATTCAACGAGAAAAATTGAAGTGAAAGTGAGAAATCACAAGCATACTTCAATGAGTTTATGATTCTGATTTCCGCTTTAGCTTGTAGGCAAACCCATATGGCTACCGAGGATTTATATATTTATTAGAGTGTTTTTGAACAAACATCAGTAGATACACATTTGATAATCTTCGCATACAACAAAATATAGACAAAACAATAAAAACACTGGAAGTTAGAGACATCAAAATAGCTAATTATTATTCTCTTGTGATAAGAGTGTAAAAAAAATTACATTGGTTTATTTTATTTTTATAAACATTTTTTTGTTGAAAAAGTGTAAATTGTAAAGTTTTTAATTTTATTCACATTTTATATTACTCCACTGTAAAGAGAAATAACAAACAATAACAATGAAACTTTCCATTATATGGAAGTAGTCATTTCTAAAACCAATTTTCAAGAAGGGTAACAAGGCGGATATAACCAACTACAGTCCCATTGCAAAGCTTTCTTGTATTCTTAAAATGTTTGAACAAGTTTTTTGTGAAAGTGTAGCATTTTTAAGTGAGAATCTCATTTGCAAACAGCAACATGGTTTTGTGAACCGTTACAAATCTCCCACATTCTCAAACATATGTTCAAATCATACCTTCAAAACAGATCACATGAGGTATTTGTTGCTCAATCTGGTGTTCCCCAGGGAAGCCCTCTTGGCCCTTTCCTGTTCATCCTGTCTATTAACGATGTATTGTCATCGTAAAGTTCACCCATGATCGTAATGTATTACATCCGACATTAATAGTTTCATATTTTGGTGTTGGCAAAATAGCCTTTGCACTCAACCCTTTAAAAAGCCAGACGATAAGTTTTACTAAAAAACGAATCGGTAGTGTATTTGATCATTGTATATCACAGCAAAAACTTCGCCGCGTCTTCACAGTTTTCATTTTTGTTGCAACTTAGAATTTACATATGAAATTAATTTTATTGTCAATAGGGCAAGTTCTATGCTCGGTTTTATAAAACGGTGGGCAAAAGTGTTCAATGATCCCTGTGTTACTTTTTCTATTTACAGTTGCGATGTTTGTCCTCATCTTGAATATGCTTCGCAAGTATTTGGACTCGAGGGCATACTTATGAGAATTCCTGGAAGTGTCACAGTATTACGGTTGAATTGCTTGAGGGGAGGAACGCAACTGACTATTTTTCTAGATCATAATCCTTAAAAATATAGGAAATAAAGGGTGAGACAGGACACTTAATGACGATTATTAAGTGACGTAAACGATAAGACAATGATAACATCAAAAATCAATTTATATGCTCTACTGTCCAAGAAACTTAAGTAAGTTGCAGGAGAACCAGCTGAGGGACAGGAGTGATACTTAAGCTTTGAAAGTTTATAAGTCTTATAAATAACAGTCAGATCATAGAGGGAGAGCAACTTGTGTCCTTGTCTAAGGAAACTGAAACATATTGCAGCATTCTTCGCGACATCCTTTCCTTCTGTAAGCGGAAATTGAAAAAACACAAACCGATAATTTCGAGATTTTCAGTCTCTGCTGTAAGTGCCACTCACGGACTGTGAGGAAGGAGCAAAATAAATGTTAACTATTTACAATAAGCACCATTGAGTTTTAACCCATTAAGTTCTACCCGAGTTCTGATGCCCCATTTAACAATGCTGTCAAGGTCAGAATATAATGAGCCTATGGATTAAAAGTTTCAAACAGAAGATCATTAAAAATAGTAAGAAAGAGACTCTGACTGAACTGACTACGTCAATTTTGAGTTTTTTGTATTTTGAAAACTGACAACTCATAAACCTGATGTACTCGTTTAATTTTAAAATCGGATATTACACAAACAATTTTATTCCATAACTAATCCAAATCTTACAAGAAAATTTCAAACAAAAACACGATATACCCAGCACCGATATCATTCGAAACTATAAGGAAAATACATTTAACTAACAAAGACACACTTGTGCCCGTTAACACAAATACAAAAATACTTAATTTACTAAATGACAACTTTCGTACGTTTTACTCTCCAAAAACCGTTTGTTAAGATTATTTTATTCGTAATTTTTACATGGTGCCCATAAAAGGATGTAAAAACTAGAAATTTGCAATGCAACAACAAAATAGTAAGGTGAAATAGTTTTGTATTGACAGACAAATCAGTTTCCAATCCTTGAAAATCTCTGTTTTCTGAAGCAAGAATCAGTCGAAACTCGATTAACCAGGATGGTCGGGACCGAGTACATCACGGATAGTTGAAATATCCCGGATAATAGATTTTTTTCCTCAAATAAAATAAAACAGAAATTGATATTTATTTTTTTTTATTTTTATAAAAAAAAAAAAACAAAACAAACAAAATTAATTCATAAGACTTAATAACTCATTCAGTACATATTTTTCTTACATACATTACAAAATCACAATATCATTAAGAACTTCAAGAAAATCGTTTTTAAAGAAGTTAAAACAATTGTTGTGTTGTTATTTGCCGTTAACGTTAATACGGTGAACACAATTCCTGTTGTGTTATTCCAGGACAATTCGATTCTTATAAAAAACTTAAAAGGTAAAACTTACGTGAAGCGAATTAACTATTGGAATTTATGAAATTTCTACATCATCGTATTCATCAGAAAGGACTTCCGGCTCGTTGTCAAGGGTGTTATTTATCATCTCCATAATTTCGTTCTCTGATAAAACAGCAAATGGTGAAGCATTCGCATATAAGTCCACCCAATTTCCTATTGCATTGACATCAAAATCCTCTGCGACTTCCATAATTGTTGAAATCTCGTCAATGGCATTTTGTTCTGAGGAAGTTTAGATATGTCGATGATGTAAGAACTAAAAGTTTTTGATTTCGATAAAACTTACGAGTATCTTCTTTCTCATTTTCGCAATAATGGCACTTTAGGCTTCGAATCACGCCTTGGTCCATTGGCTGAATCAGAGAAGTGCAGTTTGGTGGAAAGTACCTTGCTAGTATATTTGCGGCTTTAAATCATTGACGTCTAGGTGTGATGGACCGTTATCCAAGAGGAATAAATCTTTGGAGTTCTTGTCAAGATTATTTTTTTCCCGGTGCACATTAATTTTTGGGACAAAGTTTTTATTAAACCGATCAAGGAACAATTTTTGGTTTACCCAAGCGCGCTTGTTGGCTTTGTAGATAACTGGAAACTCTACAGCATTTTAAAGTTCTTGGACTAGCGCTTTTGCCAATAACCATCAACTTGCATTTATGACTTCCTGAAGCATTAGAAAAAAACAGTACAGTGAGTCGTTCCTTCAAATCCTTATATCATTCAACTGAACGCTCGTCGTTGTTTGCACAGTGTTTACTTGAATTCTCTGTTTTAATGAGTTCAGGTAATTCCTCTACAAAAAAGCGTAGCAGCTTCGTAATCAGCATTAACTTTCATTCCATGGCGGTTTTTGATTTTTCCCAGCCATCCTACAGAGTATACACAGTCAGAGGCTATGTTTAGATTTGTATGATCAAATGTTCCTTTCTCCATTATCATTTGCCTTGAAATTTGAATTCCTCGAAATCGTTTTTGCCGAAACCATTCATACGTTCCTACGTCCACTTTGGAATTTTTCAGCCTATTCAATCCTTTTATAGTAAAGCTGTCTGCAAAAAATTTGACACCTTGTCTTTATTTTTTAGACTATCATATACTGTTTGGGTGCCGATTTTAAATCCTTTAGCTAGCATTTAAAAAAAAAATTCTCCTTATAGTCGATAAAGAAAATGTTTTTGTTTCTTATGTTAAATATTTTCATCAAGGTTAATAGAGCGTCCCGGTCAATTGAATCTCAGGTAATCGAGTTTCAATTTCAACTGTAATTAATTCATAAATTTACAATAATCATCACGAAATTTTTCAAATTTCAGAATTCATCTAGGATCAAAAAAATAGACGTCTTGGTCGCTCGAAATTGCACATGCATTCACAAAGTCCCTTAAAAATATTTCCTGTATTTTAAGTTTTGAAAACGTAATTGCAGAAAAAGTTTGTTTTCAAAAATTTAAATGCCATTTGATTTCTCAAAACAGCCCTAACTTTTCAATTTTTTTTATTCGAAAATTGTGAGAGCGGTTTTTATAAAAATTAATAATAAATAAATTGGGTGACGCAACAGTCCGTTTGAGAACTAGGGCCTAGTGACTGACAACTCTTAACCATTCCTGTGTGCGAGTACTGTTGTCAGGGATAGAAGGGACCTACAGTTTTAAGCCGAATCCGAACGGCAAATTTGAGAAAGCACATCTTATGACAAGAATTACTCTTGGAGAATTTGTCAATTCCTCGCAAGAGGCAGTACCCATGAAAAAAACTTTAGGTGGCATAGTCAGGGATCGAACCCAAGACCTCTCGCATGACAGTCCATCGCACTAACCATCATGCCACAGGTATTAAAATTAATTAAAATTTTTAAATTTAAAATAAAATTTATGTTAAGTAAGCAGTTACTTAGAACTTATTAATATAAGTTTTAAATTTCAATTTCCTAATCTCTAATCCTAATTTCTATTTTTAGATATTGAATTTTGAAAAAAAAATGTTTAATATTTTTGTAAAAATCAACACTTAAATCGTTTTTGATCATCAAATATTATTGATACAGTTTAAGAGTTCGGGCAGGAAAGAAGTATTGAAATCGGTTAATAAGTTCTTGAGAAAACTTAAAAACCAAATAACGGTTTTATTGGGGGTACCACTATGGACCAATATGTTTTTTTTGTTAAAAAAAAAATTAATTAAGAAAAAAACTTTAGAGAAAATTTAAAAAAAATCTAAAAATCTAAAATAGGAGATAATGAATTTGGTGCAGTGAAATACGTTTCTTCCTCTAAATTTGATTTCTATTTTTTTTCCAAAATCACAAAATATTTTTTTCATGACCTCCAATTTTAATGCACTAATTATATTGAATCCTTGTAAAATTCTTGTTCATGCGTATTTTTCAACTGCTTTATATATACATACTAGATTTGTTTTTTTATTTTAGAATTCGTGTTCATATAACATATTAGTTTACAATATCCGCGCAAACTTTCGTGGATGCAGCATTGAATATCAATAAGCTAACTGGTTAATCTTACAAATATATTGTTTCTTTTTTTTTTCATCTTGTTTCTCAGCATTACCATTAAAACGTGCTGAGATTTATAAAAACTGCAAAAGAAAAACATAATTTCTTTCTTTATAAATCTTTAATAACATTAATGTTGGAACCGAGCTGTTCCATTTGGGGCATTTTTAAAAAATGAAGTATTCATTACTAAAATAATCATTATTATTGTGTTAGTTCAAAAGTTAAATTCGACTTCCCTTTTGACGTATGGCTCTAAAAACAATTTATGGGACAATTGTGATAAACATTTCAAAATAAATCGTTGTTCCAAATAATTTAAATGTTAATTACGTCAAAACTGAGCAAGTGTAAATTGAAAGATACTAAGAGCTAACCAAGTAATAAGTCAAAATATAAGTTCAATCCACCCGAGAAGTAAAAAATTAATAACAATTTTGAATAAACATCAGAAGGTTAAAAAAACAAACAAAAATAATTAAAATAAATATTAAAAATAATAATATTAAACAATTAATACGTCTTAAAGAACTGAAATAAAGGTAAACATTTTAAAAAAGAGCTGAACGCTTTTGCTAGGGATTACGAACAAAATCTTTACTTTAACCAACCTAATTTTAAACATTAAGTAAAAGGAATGAAAGTAATAACAGCAATTATGTGTCACATGCAGTAGAAAATATTTATTAATCTATTTATAATATTTTTTTTTGATATCAAGAAAAAATTGTGAGAAAGTGAATATGTGTTGTTTTTAAAAATAATTGTGTTATGTTTTCTTACCCCATCTTAACGGACGCTATAACACACACTTCTCATCAATATATCATTTAACAGATTATGATGGGAAATCCTCTGGAGGCGTTTGGTAAGGGATTAACAATTTACTAGTTAGCAATTCGATAAATATTTAGCAATTTACTAATGGAACCCAACATTTTAAACCTTTCTTTTCGTTTTGTAGTAAATTACTTATTCCCTCTTATTAAAAACGAGCATTCAAACATGTCTAAAAAGTGACAGTTCGTGAAAATAATCAAAACATTTACGGTTAAACGTACCCATTAATTGGAATTTCCAACTGTTGACTGGACCATTCCATCCACTGTTCTTATAAGAATAATTGTACAGATGTCATATTGACTTAACAAGTTACTAAAGGTAAGAGTATTTTATCGAATCGAACGTACAAAGAGTACCTTAAAAAAAGACTACGGTTTGTTTCTAGTTCAATAAAAGTTGAAAAAAGTATTTAAATGTATTATGCATTTTTGACACTATGGTCAATGTATTTGACAGCGTGTTTGTCTACATAATTATTTACATATATGTAGTTTACATATTCCATATTTTTCTCGTTTGAAAATATTTCATCGAGGAAAATATAGTGTTATTTATTTTATTTTACTCTTAAAGAAATATTTTAATGTAAAAATCACAACAATGTAACGATTTTGATCAAAAATTTGGCATGTTGAATAACAAAAAGAATTGCGAATTGTTAATAAGAATAAAAAACAGGCATAAATAATAACGGCTTAGAAGTTTTATATATACAATTTTGTAGGCCAAGCCGAAAGCTTTTTTGTGTGATATAAAATGCACATTTGCTGTGTAGTTAGATTGGCCATAACACTTTCTCCTATGCACACTTTTACAACATGGGCGCATATAAATAACTGTTTGCATTTGTATTCAAGTTTGTTTTTGGTTTTCCTCTTTTATGAGTATGAGACTCTGACCCACTGTTCGACTTCGGCTTTGCACAGGGAATAGCTAGTTCTTTAGTTTTATTTCATCCTTCTTATTGTTTGTTTTCTTTTTATATATTTGTAACTTGTAAGTAAGGTGATAGGTAACATACTTTTCAGTTTGTTGTTGTTGTTGGTATGGAAGTGAATTCATTTTCTATTGTGACTTTCCACTTTGGATTGAAGTATTTTTACAACTTTATTTAACCTAGTTCTTTATTTATGAGTTTATTCAAGAATAGATTTTTTTTAAGAGAAATCAATGAGCGTTAATTTTATTTTAAAGAGGAATGTATGCATGAAAAACGATATTAGCCAAATGGTGGCCATGGGTATCCTTTCCTCGAAAACCCCCATCATTAATTCACACATTTGTTTCGATTCTGTACGAATTCCATCTTTGAGGGTCAGTAACATTTATCATTAGAATGTTATTTTAAGAAAGATATTGATGCAATTAGATGACTTCTATTTCCAAGTATTTATTTTTTAAAAAGAAACAGCACATCTGTTTTCATATAAAAGACAACCATTGGTCCAGTTACTGTATGCTGGTAGTTCTGATTTGTTGGTTACCTATTTTTGATGTCAGCCTTATTAATAATCCAAGTTTCCGACACCGAGCGAAAAACGCAAGATGTCCAAAAATCAGAAAAACCGCTTATTAGTAGGTATTTTTTACGGTGAAAAAGATTTGTTTTAATACAATAATATTTTACGATTTTAAGGCAAATTAATCAACTGCAATTGAAGCCTAAATTTATGTGTGTAGATGTAACGATGTATAAAATAAGGTTGTTCAAAAATTAGATTCAAATTGATTTTTTTAACGAACAATAGACGAATTAAAACTAAAATAACAGAAAGACAATTATATCTACTACACTGTTTTTTATGCAAGTAGTCTTTTCTCTAAGCAGACAGATCCCGTCAAAATGTATACACAAAATAACAGTTTCATTCAAAAATATATTTTTTATATCAAAAGAAGCCCAGTTGAGGAAAAGAATGTTAGAGAATATTTAATAAAAATCTATCGGGCCATTTTTAAGAAAAATCGAACTGTCGATTTTTGACCAAAGAATTTGTATTGGGATTACTGTTATTTTTGATCTTAAGAAAGTGTGAAAAAACCTGACGTGAATGTTTTTAAAACCATAATTTACAAGTTTGGACAGAACTGACCTATGGTTTAAGCTGTATTGGCGAGGACAGCCAGACAGATGGAATCGCGGGATTCACTTTTTTCGACTTCTCTACCATCGAATCATAATTTCATGTTTGATTAAAATTTCAAGTTCGACATTTTTAACGAATGCAAAACTTTCCATACATACAATACAAAGTGGAAGAATTAAGAGAGTCAACTTAAAAAGCAAAAACACTCTAATACATATATATATAGAGTGTTTCTATTACAAAGCTTCAAAAAATATAGACCAAAAGTAAGAGCTGCAGCATAAAAAGCTTTTCAATTAATTTCTTTTCTACCTCTCATAAAAACTTAAGCACACACTATTTCACACATCTCTTTTTCTTTCAGGGTTATTTTTTTGCTGCAATATTTTTGTCCTCCTTTTGTTTTATGGATATTGTTATTGTATTCCTGTATTACGCATCTCTTTTATCTCTTATATCTTACACATACATATGTATATTGTGTTGTTCTTGTAATGTTTTACTTAGCAAAAGCACCTATATGAAGATGTAAATCCTTCGTACGTATAACCCTCCAAAGCCCATTTGTTTACATTGTTGTATTTGTAATGTGGTGGAATTCAACGAGAGAAATTGACGTGTTTTCACGCATACATTGAATCGTCTACTGAGTTTTTAGGGGAAATTTAATTAATTAGAGAAGAAATTACACGCATATGAATGAATTTATGAGTCTGATTTCCGGTTTAGCTTGTAGGAAAACCAAGATGGCTACCGAGGATTTATATCAAAAACACTATATGAAGATATAAATCCTCGGTAGACATCTTGGTTTGCCTACAAGCTAATCCGGAAATCAGTCTAATAAACTTATTCTTAGTGTGCGTGTCATTTCTCCTCCGATTTTATGAAATTTCCCACAACTTAGTAGTTGATTCTAGGTATGCGTGAAAACACGTACATTTTTCTCGTTTAAATCGTCCACATTGCAAATACAACAATGTAAACAAATATGTTTTGGAGGGTGATACTACGAAGGATTTTTATCTTCATATAGAGTGTTTTTGATTTATTTCTTTATTAGAATGTTTTTGTTACTTAGTTTGTTTATTTTTATTTCTTCCATTCTAGGATACGTACGTAGGTACATATGCACTCAAGTTTCTTTAAATTTTAAAATAAAATGCTGGAATCTATTTATGGTGTTAGAAAATATACCAATTGGAATAAGGTGGTGAAAACTAACTCCTCTTTAGATATTCCCTTAAGTATCACATTACTTATCACTTTTCATAGTTTTATTTTTTTTAGATTTCGAAGCATTATAACTACCGAGCCCGCATACTATAGTAAATTGTACGATTATATTAATATTATATTAATGTAAGCCAGGCACATCACATAAGTTTTAAAACTAAGATAAGTGACTTCACCATTTGGTACATAGTCAAAAGATTTAAATTAATTCCGAATACCAGTAAATTGACAATCGGCAGTAGTTACAGAGATGCCGCATGTCCCCCGTACATACACTGTTATTTAAATGTAACCACTGTTTTTATTAAAACAAGCTTATATAAATACCCAACAGATTAAAATATAAAAGTATTTTTAACAATTTTGACAAAAGTAAACCATCTAGTTTTGATTGTTCGATTAAGAATTAGTAGGACTATGGAGCAGGTTATTGTATCAGTAAAATCCATCAGTAAAATTTTAGTTTTTAGATTTTGAACATCTTACAGACTTGTTACTAGCGAAAGATTTATGCAATAAAATGAATCCTATATGCAAGTATTTTTTTGAAACAGGAAACGATGCATTTTAAAGTTTTATTTAATTTTTAAATCCATTTTAATTTTTTTTAATGATAAAATTTAAGCCGACTGCCAAAAACCAAACAAAAATCCAATTTTTTACTGCTCCGATCACATCATTTAAAAAATACTGATGAAAGCAACAGTAAACAAATTGTCTGAAGCGCGAAGCTCGATGTTATGATCGATATATCTCTTGTCTTGGGAAGGCCTGGTATTTTTTGAGAAGCTCTTTTATTTATTATACTCAAAGCTGTTGAAATCAATAATTTTGTTTATTTTTTGCACGACTCATGATAAAATCAACTTAATTTCACAGAGGAACAAACGATAAAAAACAAATGAATACCAAAATTTACTGATTGCTATAAACACTCATCAGCAAAACATTTCAGATTCCTCCTGTTTCAAATTTTACTGATAACCGGTCTCTATATGATGTAATTAAAATCATTTTAAAGCATTAGACAATTTTGAAGAACATATTTTTTTTAATATTGAGTTTTCATGCAAACTTTTCAAAAACTGTTGACATAAATATTTCAATTTAACTTTTGGATTCTCCTGGATTTCAAAATCAGTAGAGTTTCTTATTGTTCTTTAATTATTAAGATTAAGCTGTTCAAATATTTATTCTTTATCGCCAAATTTGCACGCACACCGTTACCGTAGTAATAGTCAGCTATTTATTGGACAAAAATTACGGTCGTAATTATACTTACTTTTAACAATTTTTATCACGTAAATCTTTTATAAATAACTAAATAAGATTAGTTTGACTATTTGAAATTTGTTTTGGTTATAATTAAGTTAATTCTTCATGTGTCATGTGTTCCAATATTCAAGCTACTTAATATAGTTTCTTTAGTTGAAACGAAATTCAGGACTTTGTATAGCAAAACGTTTTCTATTTTTCTCCTTACTTCACTTTTCTCATTTTTGTAAAAGGAACAAATGAATTAAATTAAACAGGTAATAGTTTTATAATTTAATTTTTCGGTTTGTTTCCTTTCTTCCGAATGATCTAACTTTTTTCAAAATTTACAGTTTCTACTATGTTGGGAAATGTTTTTTGAATACTGTATCTAAGTAACTGCTTATGATTTTAAATTAAAATTTAGTTAAGTGCATGTCGTTAGATATTTTTTTATTGGCAAAAAGAAATTTACAGAGCTTACAATATTTTAAAGTCATTGCAGAGCACAGAGATACGTTGTATCACATTGTATCTTAATACTGAAAAATAATAACAAGATTTTTAAACAGCATGTGTATATCTTAATATTTATAAGCTTGAAGGAAAACATTGCAAAGAAAAAAACCTCATTTTAATTTTGTTCATAATTATATCACATATAAGTTATGCTTAGATTTAATAGTAACTAGTTTCTGATGATTTTTTTTTATCAGTGAAAAAATAAATATATAAATATATAGATAAATAAATAGGCGAACAAATAAATAAATAAATACACAAGTGAATAAATAATTAAGTTAATAAATAAATAAACAAATAAAAAAAAACAAATAAATACATAAACAAATAAATAAATATATATAAATAAGTAAACGAGAAAAAATGTATTTAAAAAAAAATAAGTAGACAATAGAATGAATATATAATTAGATGCATCAATTAATTAATAAACCAAAAATACATGTAATGATGCATAAATAAACAATATAAAAAGTATTGTTAATACAAAAAATAATAAATAATACATAAATTATAAGATGTATGAGCAATACAAGAAACAAAATTATTTGACAATTTGTTAAATTGGGTTTGAAATTAGAACGTGTTCACTTAGTTCATATTTTCTAGAAATTTTTTTATTGAGAATTTCAATTTAATTGTTTTTTTGTAAGACGTTCGTTGTCTCTGTGTGCTAGGCTTGGGTTGGGAAATGCCAGGCGAGCGTGAGCATCATTTTTTAAATTTTGTTTGGATATTCTTGTTTCTTACATTTTTGTGTTACGAATTTATAGCTGATATTTCTTTCTTTTTTAGGAGGCATTCTATATCGTGGGAATCTACATTTTTGGTAAGAACTTCCTTTTTTTATTAAGGTAAATCATAGCATTCTGTGAAATAATTATATATTGCGTTTATTTCTTTGTCAATATGGCCACAGATTGTTTTTGTTCTTAATAATTCTTATTTTTTAATAATTCACTTAAGTTTATTTAAATAACATGAGAAATCTATATATAATTTATTATAAGAAATTAATTTTAAATCAAGTAGTACTAAATCGCTGAATTTTCGTACTAAGGATGAATGAAATCAGAATTTCAACTAAGATGAGTGAACAGGGTAACGCACCAATGCATGCTGTGGTAATTGAAAAACCACATGTTTGTTGTTGAGAATTTTTTGAATGCACTAATTATGTTCTACGATCTTAATGAAAATGTTTGTCCATAAATACGATGGTTTTTAGAAACAACTGCTTTTAAAATAAGCTAAAATTCCTTTTTTTTCTGTTCAACAAATTAACGAATTAATATTAACTTAAAAAAGAAATAAAGATCATTTGTTATCAGTTTTACCAAAACCCTAGAGTGAGTATTGGGAGATTGGGCCCAAAGAATAGCAAATGGTATGGGATGAGAATCTATATTTCCGTATTATCGGGGAGGTGCAATCTTCAGACAAAAATTTTACTTCAGGGTAAAAAATAAAAATTTCGGTTATAATTAATTTAATAATGAAATTCTGAATTTACAAAAATTTAATTTAATATATCTTATATTGTTATTAATGAAATTTACATCTTTTCATCGACATTACAAATATGTACATCAAAGTAAACAAATGGGGTTTGTAGGGTGATACGTACGAAGTCTTTATATCTTTATATTGTGTTGTTGAACTATGGCTTCAACCAAATAAGTTGACCAATCTACTGCGCAGGTGTCTTTAAATTTCTCTGATCATATCTTTAATTTTGAAAGATACACAAAATTCTCTGATAAAAAAAAAAAACAAATAAATACAAGGCACCGGCCGTTGTTTTCATTATCGCTGCTACGATCGCACAGCAGCACAAAGTAGGGTGACATTTGCTTATAGCTCCGTTTACATTTAAATAAAGATGGTATTTCTTTTAATGAAATATGTTATGGAGTATTTGTCTTTCACAGATTTATGGATAAAAAACAGATCTTAAATTGTAAACCAAAGACACTCCATATAAAGACCGGAATCTTTCGTACGTTTTACCCTTCTACACCCATTTGTTTAACTTGTTTTTTTTTGACACTATGTCAATTAAGAAATGCGAAATCCAACAATAATTCGATGCGGTGTATTTACTTTTTTTGAACGATGTTGTTTTTTTTTAAATTGCTGTGGGGAGACTTAAGATTAAATGTATTGTGGGAAGGGTTTTAAATTTTCTAAATTCAGGTGATGTCATATTTGAAGGTTTTTTTTTTTTTAATTTAAGAACTTAACTTATAGTGAAATTGCCAAAACTTGGCCACTTTTTTGGTAATCATCCAAATTCTTTTATGAAATAGTCATGGCTTTTAGACAAAAAATAATTATTATTAGAACATTCAAAAAAGATAATGTTTGGAACGTATAACTTAACCTGGATCAGAACTCTTTATTAACTTCCCATATGAAGTTATTGTAATGGGTCTATTTGTCAAATTGAAAAATTTGACATATCTCGATGTTTCAAGGTGCGTGCGATGTTTCAATAACACTGAAAAAAATGTATCGTCGAAAATTTTACGAATAAAAATGATTTTATCTCCAAAACAATGGTGTGCTACGAAAAATAACTTTTTCAAAATCTGGTTAAATTTTGAGAAAAATCGAATTGTCAGTTTTTTTTTTATAAAAAGGATTTTATATAAAAGGTTTTTATTTTGTATAAAAAAAACTATTTATTTGATTTTTATCAAAATTTTACCAGATGTCAAAAACGCTATTTTTCGTTGCACACAATGTTTTGGAGATTAAATCATTTTTATTCGTTAAATTTTCGAGGTGACAATTTTTGTTTTATTTATAAAACCTTTAATTGTTTTTTTTATTTTTTTCAAAAATATACTGGTTTGCTATCACGTTACAATATATAATATAAAATTTAATTCAAGTCTATCTATATCACATAAAACTTTAGGGGTAACCAAAATGTTCACCGTTTTTTAAAACTGCTATGTTAAAAAAAATTACCCACGCAATTTTCTTGAGAGCCCTTTCTGCATTATTATCTCTAGAGCAAAATGTATTTGAAATCGATATCTCTTCTGGTTCTTGAGCTATGGACGAGGAAAACAACGCACGAACGGACGGATGTACAGACTTTTATTTCAACTCTAGGGACCTTGAAACGTCGAGGAATGTCAAAATTTTTAATTCGATAAATCGGACCCATTACAATATCTTCCGATAAATGTATTACAAAATACAATGGGGTTAAATATAAAAAAGCACCTGTAAGTTCGGACTAATTGATAAATCGTTTAGGGATTATTGTTTGTTTTAATTTACCTACGAGTTATTAAGATTAAATTCTCCTAAAGTTTTAATAATGGTACCCACAAGTTTTTAGGAATTAATGTTTTCTTCAGAGAGAAAAGTTGAAAAACAAATTATTTTAAGGAATAATTAACATTAATGTTTTATCCTAAACTAATTATTATTCATTTTTATTTCAGAATAAATAAAAAACATAATAACAAAATAAACATAATTTAAATAATAATGGTTTATTTACATATACTAAATTTGAATAACTAATATTCCTAAGCCCAAGCCACTTGGCTTATGGGAATATGTCATATTCTTTTCTTCTATATTCCTGAATTTTTCTTAGACACTCCACTCGAATGAGTTTAATTTATTTTCTTTCACAAAGAAATGTATTTATTTTGCAGCTAAATCCGTTTCTTCTTAGAATCCTGTTGAGAGACACAATACTGAAGTTAAGATTCAGATCTTCCTGTACTCTGTCTCTCAACATTTTTTGGGACATCATAATTTTTTCTTCTTGGTGGAAGTTGTACATTACACACCGAAAAGCTGCGGTGTCAAATTTGTCTAGTCCAGTCTTAATTAATATTAATTAACTCGCGATCAAGGGGTTTTAAATACCTTAAACATGCTTAAGTTTTAGGAAAATAGGAAAGGATTAAAGAGGAGATACTAGTGTACATTGGCCTTAAAGTTTTAAATATCAGATTGAGAAGGTTAAAGCATTTCACATTCTTGATAAGCAGTTAATTGCAGAAATTGAGCTCAAGGGAAGCAACATTTGTTATTCTAAACAACTTTGTTTGTT
Source organism: Eupeodes corollae (assembly GCF_945859685.1). Taxonomy (NCBI): domain Eukaryota; kingdom Metazoa; phylum Arthropoda; class Insecta; order Diptera; family Syrphidae; genus Eupeodes; species Eupeodes corollae. The sequence continues at coordinate 6,724,288 of NC_079150.1, forward strand.
AAAATATTAATAAAACAACGGAAGGTAATAAACATTGTTGAGGTGTTTGAGGGTGTAAATATTTCGTTTTAGTTATATTGCCTATCATTTTCAAAGCCTGTTTTTGGACTATATCAAAGAGATTTAAACTTGTTTTTTGGGAACCTGCCTAGATATGCGAGTTATATTCAAGCTTTGGAAGAATGATGATATTTTAAATTACAGCCAGATCATGAGTACAAAATGTCTTGCACCGTCAAAAAAACCGTAAGCACCTAGCAACATTTTTGGCAATATCGAAAATGTGATCATTCCATATGAGGTAATCTGTGATACACATATAGAGTACTGAAAGTTGATTAATTTCTTGGACGCAAGTATTAACCATGGATAGTAGTTAACGTTTTAACGACAGGAGACAACATAAAGTTTTTTAATCATTAAATTCTGTACGGTTAATAATTCCTCATTGGACAATTTTGTTGAGATCGGAATTTAATGAACTTAAAATGACAATGACTCCGAATGGCAGTGTTGTGAATTAGAAATGAACATGAAAATCTGAGGGTACTGCTGCCAGCGAAATAGTTTATTGGATTAGAAGTGGCAGATAAGAGATCGTTTATGAAAATAAAGACGAGAGTTGGAGACAAAACGGTGCCCTTGGGAACACTAGCATTGATTTTTTGATTCTGAGACTTGAAACAATCCAATTTGTTTCGTAATTCACTTGAGTTTTCAAGAAACAAATTATCTGCTTCTTCCAGTTTTGCATTAAATACCTTAACAACTATCTTACACTCCTGGCTTCCAATAGGTTTTTTTTTTCTGAATGGATCCATGGACATTTCTTTTAAATGTATTTAGTTCTATGACTCCTGGTTGTGTTTTTAAAACTGAATTCCAAACCAAAGTAAATATCTGAATTCAGTCAAACACAAACATAAACTCATACAATCAATCTCATTTCAATTTTAAAGAAAAACATAATTGAGTGAGGCATAAATTAAAAAAAAAATCAACTTTGAAATAAAAATTAATTTAATTACCATTAAACATGTAACTTTTAAGAATTGACCACTAACATCTAAAAAACCGAAACAGGAAAGATAACAAAATAAAAATATGAAAATCTAGCTATCGGAATTAAATAAGTATGGCAGCTGGAAAGGGTTAACATATATCCAATTGTTATATCCGCTGAAGGATTAATATCTCACAACCTAAAGAAGAACCGCAATCATATCGGAGTCGATCAAGAAGCTGCAAGAATAGGACAAAAAGCAATAATATTACAAACTTGTCCCATAGTGCTCAAATTTCTGTACTAGGGAATAAAAAAAAGTAAACAAGTAAATACAAAAATTAAAAAAAAAAACTAGATATGAAAATCGGCTTTTCTTGAGATTGGATGAATTCCCTCCTCATCGAACCTCCGAGCCGAATCCAAGGATCCAGCTCATGTAGCTGAGAGAGTGCAATAACTCGATAATAATAATAATAATAATAATACAAATAATAATAAAAATAATAATAATAATAATAATAATAATAATAATAATAATAATAAAAATAATAATAATAATAATAATAATAATAATAATAATAATAATAATAATAATAATAATAATAATAATAATAATAATAATAATAATAATAATAATAATAATAATAATAATAATAATAATAATAATAATAATAATAATAATAATAATAATAATAATAATAATAATAATAATAATAATAATAATAATAATAATAATAATAATAATAATAATAATAATAATAATAATAATAATAATAATAATAATAATAATAATAATAATAATAATAATAATAATAATAATAATAATAATAATAATAATAATAATAATAATAATAATAATAATAATAATAATAATAATAATAATAATAATAATAATAATAATAATAATAAAAATAATATAAAATTATATAAAATACAACAAGGATTATATATGTTCGTGATTTTGGAGTTTCGAGATTTTGCCTTTTCGGAAATTGATAATTTCGTGATCTTGGATTCTTTTAGTTTTAATTTTTTCGAATTTTGAGTTCTATAAATAATTTTTATCAGACGAAACGTTTCATTGTAGAATTGTAATCTTTTAAAATTGATAGGAACGCTTTCGATTTCAATTTTAAGGGTTTTGTAATAAACGAACAAAGCAAAGTTCAGAAAACATAACATACAGACTTTGAATGACCTTAAATATTAAGGATTGAAATTGAAAACAAATAAAATGTATGTTTTTACAGTCTAATGAGAAACATTTTCCAACTTGACAGTTTTATTCGTTGTTCTGACAAATATTCTTACTATTGCTATAAAAAATTTAAATAGGTAATCGCTTTGAATGCCAAGTCTAAGGAACATTAAAATATACCATAAAATGATGTTATGACACACTTAAAAGCATCCAAAAAGCGAAAAGTAATAACAAAAAAAAAAAAACAAAGTTCGTCAACCTTATTCAGTTTTTTGTTTGCCTTTGTTTTATTATTCTTTTGCTTTACTACGGACCCAGTTTTGCTGCTCTATGCTAGACATGAAATGAAAGGCAAGTTTATTGACACTGAAATTGAAGAAAAATGTGTCACATATGCAAACTAGTTCTGTTTGCATATATGTAAATGTAAAATCACAATGTGCATACTGTTAACGCGTATCTATGTTTTCCATTAAAGTTATTCTTGGATGAGAGAAAAGGTTTCTCTTAGCCAGTTATATTGACAATGGAGATATTGAGACAATCGAACCGACATGCATACAGATGTAGAGTTATACAAACGTATATAATTTTGGTAGGTAGTAGGTGGTTTTCTATAAATTAGGCGAGATTTCTGAAATAGTATTGTTTACGATATGACGCATTAATTTAAAAAAATGCTTTCATACACTGTAGGACAAGCTGGTTGTCTGTGCTTTCGAACAATGAAACATACATTTTGCCTTACTACATTTGAGTTGTATGTCTCTTGTTTTTATTTGAATAAAAAAAGCTTCACAAAAGCTCATTTTCTACATAGGACAGCGTATGGCGTTATTCTGTTGCTGTTGATCTTCAGTTCCCTGAAAATCTAGATTTTTGAGGAGAAGATATGACTTAGGTGATGAAGTCATTCGCATATAGCTTCTTCTTTTGCCATGGTGCGTTGGTTGTTAACCTCAAAAATTAACCGATAGATTTTCATTATATTTTCCCTAAACAAATTTTCTTGACTAGGCTTTCAATAAATAAAAATATATTTGTATTGCTCCAGAAGGGTTCCCCCATAGAACGGTTATTTTGTTTTTAACTTTTCTCAAGAACTAATGATCTGATTTCAACATATTTTTTCCGCACAAGTTGTTATACCGTTTAAATAATGGTGATCAAAAATGTAATTGTCATTTGGTTGGATTAAAAAAAAAACATTTAATTTATTTTCTTTCAAAATTCAATATCGCATAAATGGGTCGACATTTTTCAAGGAAATATCAATATAAAACGTGTAGACTACAAAACTGCGTACCAAAAGCATTTCAAATTGAAACACATATCTTATATATATAACAAATTAATTTAAAAAATAAAACGCTCCAACGAATTTAAATTTTTTTATAATTCAAGGTTTTTTCTTTTAGATAATTAAGTACCCTTTCACCAGGACCAACTAAACAATAGATAAAGATAAGTTATTGCCAATTACGTTTGTTTAGGCAAGCCTATGCTTTTAGACGAATATTTTAATGTGGTCTGATTTAAAATTTAAAACGAATCAATAACACATGAAATCAAATTTCTACGTTTACTAAAGTGTTAACATTAAAAATATAAACGTACTCCACTTAGCCCTGTTAAGTTTCATTATTAACTTCGAAAGTCTGATATTATATGTCAAATGACAGCGTAATGTGTGGAAAATATTTAGCCTGGCTAAGCATTCCACATTCGTGTAGTGCGACTTAAAAAAGAATCTCTATACATAACAAGGCTCAAGGGTAAACTGATGGGTATTCCTAAAAAAAACGGGCGTTACGGTTAAATATTTTGAGGGAAGGAATGCAACTGGCTATTTCGCAAGAGCATTCTTTATGAAAATAGCGATCAAAAAATGACAGGCATGACAGGCACCGGCGCGGCGGTGATCAAGAGATACAAAAGCTTCAGTTAAACAACGGTCACTTATCATTTTTAGAGCTGTTTTTTCAATTCTGTGTTATTGGAGCACCTGCCCAGATATGGAAATCATACTCGAGATTCGGACGAATGCAGGCTTCATACATTATAGCCAGATTATAAGGGGTCAACACTAAGCAAGAGATGGTTTGATGGTTTCTCGATGCAGGTACCACCAATGGATAGTGGCATTGGGAGAGAGTTACGCTTTTGTGACGGTAGGCGTCATTGAATTTTCGAAGCATTCAATTCTACACTTTGATTTCCCATTGGACAATGCTGTCAAGACCAGAATTTAATAAGCTTATCATACGCTACCGTTTAATAATCTACATCCGAAGGACAAGGATGGGAATGTAAAAACGAATATGTATGTGTCATCAGTGAAACAATTTAGAGGGTTAAAAGTTTCAAACAAATACATGACAGGTGTCCTCATAGCAATAAAAAAAATCACATTTCTCTTCCTCTGTATCGTTTCCGTTTTAACTTTCAATTGAACTGGCCTGTGTAAAGTATTAATGGTACAGATTAAGACTATTTTTATTTTAAACGTTTATATTCCTCCAAAAAGTTTAGAGTCTGTTTATAGCGATTTATCAGTTTGTCCTCCTCTGACACCAATATTTTACTTCTAGGTGATTTTAATTAACCACACATTGGCTGCATTCAATCGGAAGACGAAGCTTTCCTTGAAGCCTCTCTCTCTTCTTCACAATTGGAAATATCTTTTCTCGATAAAATCCTTTTTAATAACTTACAGCAAACAAGCTGTATTAAAACATCAAAAAAATCGAATTCTCGATTTAGTTCTTTGTTCTGACGCTATTAGTACTCTTTTTCTAGAGTCTAGATCAGGAATTACTAATATTGATAAATATCACTCCATTTGGACATTTTTCTTGATTTAAATAATCATCGTTTTGAACACAGTAATTCCTTTGATTGCTTATATTATTTTGATTTCAGAAGATCTAATTTAGAGTTGTTGTCTGAAGATTTAACCATTTCTGGAATTGCTGATACATTAGCATTTTCTAACATTGACAAAACAGTTTAAAATTTGTATAAGATCCTTAATAATTCTTAAGAATTGTGTTTACTGCGTAACAAAAGAAATAAGGCATGGAAGGCTTACAGAACTTTGTATCCAATCAACTTATCTTTTTATGTTGAACTATTTAACGAATTTAAGTGTCTTTCTAAATTATTTACTGATTTGGGAAACTCGTAAAGTAAAAACAAAATCAGATGGCTTTCCAGATAACTTCATTTACAAGAACCTTTCATTAGATGAAACTGTTGATATCTTTAACGCTTTCGCAACTAAATTTCGTGAGTCATTTGTTAATAGCCCTGAAGAAGGTGATGAATTTATATAATCATAATCTTCACTCCTTTTCCCAATCTAGTTGTACTCACATCCCTGTGCTACAGAGTACGGTCCTTGATCTCTTATCTGTGTTGAATGATGACTGCTCAGCTGGTGTAGAAATGCTTTAGTTAACCCCAAACGTTCATATTCAAGCTTTCTATAAAAACAGGAAAATTTGCCAGTATATGGAAGACGTCATTTCCAAACCTAATTTTCGAGAAGGGTAACAAGGCGGATATAACCAACTACAAAACCCATTGCAAGGCTCTCTCGTATTCCTAAAATGTGAAAGTGTAGCGTTTTTTAGTAAGAATCTCATTTGCGAACAGCAACATGGTTATATGAAAAAAAGATCAACCGTTACAAATCTCCTCACATTCTCAAACATATGTTCTTTCAAACAAGGTTATGAAGTTGACTGTGGATACACTGACTTTTCTAAAACTTAGCCACGAAATCATTTTAATTGAACTTAAAGCTCTTGGTTTTCCACCATTTTTCTTCGCTTGGATCAAATCATACCTTGAAAACAGATCCTATGAGGTAAATTTTAGAAATTGTCATTCAGAACAGAACCTTTTGTTGCTCAATCTTGTGTTCCCCAGGGAAGCCATCTTACTTTCACATTTTAGTGTGGGAAAAATAGCCTTGCACTTAGCACTTTAAAATGCCAGACAATAACATTTACTAAAAAACGAACCGCTAGTGTATTTGATTATTGTGTAACACAGCGAAAATTCTGTCTCGTCTTCACATTAAAAGATATATGTGTTCATTTCTGTTTCAACTTAGAATTTACACATCACAATAATTTTATTGTCAATAAGACAAGTTCTATGCTTGGTTTTATCAGACGCTGGGCAAAGGAGTTCAATGATCCCTATGTTACTCTTTCTTTGTATATCATATTTGCTATCTTGCGTATATTTGAATTACCGAGGCGGAACTTATCACCTGCGTACATTTAATTTTATACATATTGACTTCCATAGGACTAACTATAGGAAGAATAAAGCTTTAAATCAAACGAGCATTTTATCCAACTTAAACTGCTCATCGATAAGGTGGGATTAAAATCATTGTTTAGAACCAGTGCTCCACTATCGTAAACGTCTTAATTTAAGTTTTTGTTCTGTAATAGTTCATGTTAAATGTTAATTATATTTTGTATTTTGTGCGTGTGTTAGGCTATTATTGTTTTATTTTCTTACCAGCAACAAACACATTCACTTATGAAAAGCCTCTGATCGTAGTTTGACGCTTGCCATAAGCTAACTACTTTCCAAAAATTCTGAAGTGTAAAAAAAAGACAAAAGACCAACGAAGAAGAGATTCGTCAATAAATTTGATAAGGGAGTTTGGTGCAAAACTCTATCAAATGCCTTTCAAATATCAAGTACAATAATCTTGCTTTCTCCAAATGATGTAAGAATTTTGAGTAACAGTATTTTGTACATAATACAAAATTGCGATTTATCTAAAGATGAACTAGTTTAATATCAATTCATTGATTTGAAGTTGACTGTTGAGAAAAAGATAGCTTAAAACTTTATAATAATATTTTATTTGTTAGATATTACAATTATCACAAATTATCAATTTTAATCAATTTCCAGAAAATCTTAAAAAATGTAACCCCTTTTTTCCGGAAGACCTCTTCCGATAGATGACAACCTTATGAAAATACTTTCTATTGTTTTTGAGATTATTGTGATAATATAGAAAACATATATTACATTTATTCATATTATTTAGTTAGTGCTGATGTCAAACGTCGGCATCTTCTTTGTCAAAACTTACTACACAAATCAATTGTCTGATTAAAAAACAATTTGTTTTATAAAGAACTCTCATTAATTGGATACTAAATTTTCCGACTGATTGATAATTTTCAATATTTTTTGAAATCTGAATAAATTAGAATGTAACTGATGCTTTTATTTTCAAAAGAACTTCATACATATCATCACTTAAACAAGAAGAACTTTAAGAATTCACTGAAATCCCAACCATCTATTATCATATAACATAAGGATTAAAAAGTGAGAGCTGAAATAAATACATTTGAGAAACATTTAAGAAATAAGCTTTATTTATTTAAGCTTAGCGTCCATAATGTAACGATAAAATAGAAATATGTCAATTTTAGTATAACAGAAGAAAGATTTTATAATATATAATTATTTATTACTGTGATTTAAATGTAAAAGTGCTTATATTTTCAATCTTACACCTTTATTTTGAGATTGTATGTATTTTATTTGTGATGAAAAATGTTATTTTGATAAAAAAAAGAGTAAGATTTAAAAATATTTAATGAATTTTAAAATTTAAAAATATACCTCCAGAAAAAGTTTGTTTTCAAAAATTAAAACTTTATTTTATTTCTAAACAATTGTTAAAGTTTGAGTTTACAAATATTTTTAATGTACAGTTATTTGGAGTTTATTAATATGGGCTTTACATTGTAATTTCCCCAAAAAATAAGAACCCATTTTCGAGATAGCGACTTTCAAAAAAATATTTAATATTCATTCAAAAATAGAAACAAATACAATGACATTTTTTATCATCAAATATTATTGAGTCAAAATAGGAGGCTGAGCATTATTTTTTTGTAATAAAAGAAGCAAAATTAAGAAGAAAAAAATTAGAGAAAATTAAAAAAAAATCTGTTGGTTTGTTTTGAAAAAAAAAATGGGAAATTTCGATTTTTTACCAAAACAATTGTACGGGGACTACCTACTGTTATTTTTAGTGCAAAAACATGAAAAAATCGCCTAACGCTTATCAGCTCAAAACCTTAATTTCCAAATTTAAAGTCAATCGACCCAATGATTTGGGCTGCAGGCGCCAGGGCACCAAGACGATCGGAATCGGGGGATCTAGCTATTGAGAAAGAAAAATATTTAACAATGCAAAGTACACAGTACAGTATTGGGGGTTATAAAGAAAACTGTATCGCACATATTTATATTTGTATAAATCAATTTAAAAATTAATTTACAAATTTCCATTGAAACATTCATGAGTTGATACGTCAAATATTCAGATTGACAAATGGGAAACTTGATCAAATTTTTGTATTAAAATAATACGTTTAATATATTATGTTTGCTTATGGAGGCCATATATTTGTTAAGGACTTTATGATTAAAGCAGTATCTTGAACAACATGAAACGTGCAAATAACATGAAACTCTCCATTAACGTCTGAGTCCATAAATGTCACAGTAGACTATTAACATTGATCACCCCCACGTAAGTGTTATGTTAGAGACGAACCCTAATTTTGGAAAGTAGGAATTAATAAAAAAGAATACAATAAAAATACATGGTGTCGTGTCTAAGCAATTACCATACATATGGGTATGCTTTGTGATTAAAACGGATACATCAAAAGGACAATTTAAAAGCTTTCTCATAAATGAATCTTGGAAGCTTGAAATTTCTGGACTTAGTCGAACATTGATTATAAATATAATAGCAACTATAGTTGCGCCTGGTATACTTTATTTTATAACAAATTTGGTTAGCATAAAATAGATTATTAAAAGATAGATTTTGAAACATTCTTAAAAGGTGCCCCTCTCTTAGTCTTAACGTGATGTTGTAAAACCTATAGCCTTACCCACTGATTGGGCTGAAAGAATTTTTTTAAAATCGGACCAGTAGCTCCTGAGATTAGCGCGTTCAAACAAACAAAGAGACACACTCCTCAGCTTTATAACATTAGTATAGATTCTGGGAAAATAGAGGGTAGAAATATATATAAACACTAATTTAACTTAAAATGTACCTTATCGGTCTTCCAACTGTAATAATGAGATATACTCAATTTAGGTCGTATTTTCATTATTTAATGCCACTGTTAACTGCATAAAGAATTTAATTTCAAAAAGTGATGCAAAACGTAAATTTTTAAGCCCTGAACAATATATTAGCCTTTTTTGTTTTGATCAGTTTGTCAGAACCAACACAAAACGTGTTGTTTTTAATCCACTAATCAATCTAACAGAATTTTTAGTATCAGTCAAAGTAAAAAGCACAGCAGATACCTATTTCAATGCTTACTAAAGAACGCCCTCAGCCAGTTAATCGTCGTCACTCACAACTTGAAAAACATACGTCTCAGGAACGTGATCATCAACAGCAGCGGTGCGGTCTCGAGTACTATACATACAATTGTTTTTTTTATATTTCCGTAAATTTATAAATACAAACATGCACAGCATATGCGGTGTTCAATGAAAATATTATTCTTAACTCGCTCATATGAGGTTACCTAAGTCTCCTATTTACATACTTGTCAAGGGTGTTGTGAGACACTCGTATTCTCCCCTCGCTCTTGACCAATGCCACCGTTTTAGTCTGGCTGTTAGTTTCCACCATTCCACAAAACTTCGATTCATCTAAACACAAATTACAGCGTTCGGCGTTCGTGTTACTTAATCAGACTTGTTGATTAGAATTTTCGTTGAGCTATGCTTTCAACATTGTTGGTATCATTTTGTAATAATAAATAGGGAGTACGCTTGTGGAAGGCAATATTTACTTTGGGGTTGAACTATCAGAAACACGTGAGCCACGTGAGCAGTACTTGGCTGGTTCAAGTAATTTTATCATTTTTTATTTAGGAAGCTAGAACAAAACGACAATGGTGTTGTTTGTGTGACGATCATAATATAGCAATTACGATTGCAACGATGGTGGCGATTCAAGTATTGAACGTCACAGTATGTTATGTAATTATAAATTATTATATAGATTGAAGGTTAAAAGCGTTAGAATTACAAATAATATAACTACAGTTTTTTTTTTATTTTCTTAATTATTTAATTTCTATAATTTAATAGAGAACTTACGACTAAGGATGTTTTGTACTTAAGCACATGATTGAACGATGTCACCTAAATAAAAGAGAGTGGCGTGTAAGCATAGGACACCAATAAAAATGATAAGATACTAGCGGTAACAAACGGGAATTTGGTTTCCAATATATAAATATAAAATATATGTTTATATACAAACAAGTATGTAAAAAATAAAGACGAATTGCTTTATATTTAATAATTTTACGTACAAAATTTCTCAAGAATTTTATTGTTGTGATCGTCAGGTGGGGGTATGAATATGTTTTGATGTCGGACCCCACATAATGTACATGAAGCTATACTTAAACGCGTAAAATTTGAACCATCTTTTAAAAAAAATATAATTATAAAGTGCATGATCGATGGACATTTCGTTTTTACATAACATTACATTACATTACACACTACTCAGCACATTGATTTACAGAGTTGAGAACACAACACCTTGAGCGACTAGACTAGGTGATAACAACACAAGACATTAATACAAGACAGAAGGACATAGGAGAAAGAACAACAGACAGAAAGAACACATGACAACAGCACGCGGTAGGTTTCGAGACGGTCCTCCATCTGTGTACTAACCACTATCACTGCACTGATGCTTGATTTCGGTGATCGATGTGAACCGAAGCTCTATCAGTGGTTAGGCCGTTGCCAACGATTTTGTTTTATTTAATACACCTTAAGATGATTGACAAAAAAGGATACCGACATAATACACAACCTCAAAATGTCCAACAATAAAATCCCTACACTTTGACTTTGACTTCTAAAATTTTCAAACACGATGCTTGTTGGTTTTCATCATTTGTGTGTAAGGCTTGGTACTATATTGTGGACCAACAATTTTACTCTGATGTTCATCAAATTTAAATGCAGAAACTGCTATTGCTGATGAGAATAGTTACTAGGGTTCGTACTTTACTCCGGTCGAAGTAAATATTTGGTTTTGGGGAATTGGGAATTTTGGGAATTAAGGAGATTTTAGATTTTGGGATTTCGTGAAGGGGATTTTGTATGGTGGGTTTTGCTTTGGGCTTAAAGTCCTGACCTTGAAAAAAAAACTACAAAACAAAAAGGACATTTCATTTTGTTTAATGAACTATGGAATTTCAAAGTAATTACCTTTTTCTATTATACCGCCCAGGCTCAAGGGTGGATATCAAGAGGTTGCTATACACCGACCCTAAAATCCAGTTTTTGTGCATTACGACGACTGAGACACATCTTCTTTAGTTTTCGCATGGAAAATCGAAACACGTTAGTTTTCGCCTAAGACTCTAAATCGTGTTAGTCTTAGTCTTCGCCTAGGATTATGAAAAGTTTTTTTTTTTTGCTAACAACTTAAACGAATTTTTTGTCGGTTCAATGTGAACTTATTTTGAGAGAACTTCTGCAGTATCGTACATTGAATTTATGAATAAGTTTGGACATCCAATTTTAATTTCTAACCTTAGAAGTTTTTAAAAAATATATAAGAATTTTTGTGTTGAAGAACTATATGTCTATTTAAAGTTTAAACAAGCAGTATCTACTAGTTTTATGTAAAATGGTTTTAATGGAGACAACGGCCTAGTCACTGATAAAGCATTGGTTTCCATCGATCATCGAAATCAAGCATCATTGAGCGTGGTTAGTAGACATACATATGTACTGTACATATGATGGGGGACCATCTCGAAACCTGCCGCGTGCTATTGTCATGCGTTCTTTCTGTTTCCTCTGTAAATCTTCCCTGTATTAATTGTCTTGTGCTGTTATTAGCTTATATAGTCTTGTCGCCCAAAGGTACTGTGTCTCTACCCTGTACATTTATGTGCTTAGTAGTATGTAATGTAATGGTACCAGGGAAAAAGCTTCAATGTGCTCGTACATAATTGTTAAACATTGGGTGTTATACTTCTGGAAATCAGAGTTGCAAGAACTGAAGTAACTTTCTAGCTTAATCTACAATTTAATTTAAAAGCTAGTTAGTGACTAATGAATTAAGACAATATTTAATTTTCAAGTTAGTGATGTATTAACTTAAAAAATTAATTCATTGGCTGGTCGGTTACTTAATAATTAAAACAAAATTGAAATCATAAGCTATTGAGCGACTTATGAATTTAAAAAAAATCACACACTGATAACTTCACGATAATTTGTCTGTCGATTTGTCTTGCTTAAAAGGTTTGTACGTTTTGTTAAAAAAAGTTGTCGGTTGAATTATTCCTAAAAGTTTAAAAACTACCAAAAATATTTTGCATATGATGGAATAGTTTGATTTCAAAATCTATTTTTGGTAACGAGATTTTTAAAAATTTTAGTAGCATTTCTTACAAATTTTTATTTCTTACATAAACATATACAAATTGGATACACAATTAATTTGAAGTTAAAATCTTCTATTACTCACAAGATATCGAGAGCCGAACATACATTTTTACCAATTTTAAATACTATTTTTTGTAGACTTTAATTTTTATGAAAAAACTAACTGTTGGATTTTTATTAACAACCTACTGAATGTTATAAACGATATTTATTGCGAGATAAAATTAGTTGAGTAGTAATTATATATTATACTCAGTTAGTGAGTTGTTACAAACTTGAACAAAAAGAATAAAACATTTAAATTTAATTCTTTTGAATTTATTTTTGCATTACATTTTGATCCATTCTGTTCAAAGTCCTTCCTCTTTAAATACCAAACCAGTGAAATTGTATACCAGCTTTAACGTTTCCGTCTTCGGTCTTAAATAATAATTTTATTATTGTAATAAAAGGTAACGGTAATAGAAAACCAGTTATAAAGGTTACAAATGCATATATGTAATAAAGCATGGTGGTGCCCATATCTGATGCTCTCCTAAAGTTCCCCTTAAATAGTTTACAACAACGTAATACGTTACAACGTTAGACACAGCAAAAAAAAAATGCCCACTCAATTTTATGGAGAGTCCTTTCTGCATATTTCTGCATTATAATCTGTATAACAAAATTTATTTGAAGTCGATATCGCTACTGGTTCTTGAGCTATGGCTTCACGGACGTATGGACAAACAGACGAACGGACGTATGAACGTACGTACACACGCTCGAACAGACATTTCTAGAAAAATCTTTTATTTGGACTCAAGGGACCTTGAAACGTCGAAAAATGTCAACATTTTCAATTCCACAAATCGGACCGATTACAATAACTTTTTAATATAATTTAAAAAAGCTAAAATAAAATAATAGTCACCTCGAATATTTTTCGAACAAAAAATGATTTGATCTTATAAAAAATACTGTTTTCGACCTTCAGTAAAACGAGTACAAGAATACAACAGTCAGTTTTTTTCATAAAAATCTACAAAAAATGTTACACAAATTTCATAAAGATTGATTTTTAATCCTCGATATTTTATTATTTGTGTAAGGAGTTTTACTTAGAAAATCTTATCTGGATAGTCATTCCGTAATTTTCGAGACAAGGCTTTGAGTCTCTTAATTACTTAGCTAAAACAGACCAGAGTAATTTAGGTGATTATTTAGACAAATATTTGCATTTGTAAATTTGTATGATAAGTATGTATTTATTCATAGAAAAAAATGAATGTTTACAATAAGGTCCTGTCTACAATTTTGAGTCACCGAGAATTTAAGGTAGGGATTTGTTGTACACCCTGACCCATTTTTACAGTAGCTGAACTGTTAGTACTAATTATATAGCCTTTGTTTGAGCCTTTATTTTTAGATATTCATGAATTATGATTTATTTTTACATTAAATGTGTTTTTAAGCAGTTATAAAAAGTCCAGTCAAAATAAAGAGACAACTCTTTAATATACCTTTTAAAAGAACTTCTAACATTTGTGCGTGAAATGCACCAAAAACCCTCTAAGCTATTGTACTTTGGCTATTAAATATGGCATACTGCAATGCTGCCATATGTAGGAAGTCGTCCAAATTAAATATTTAGACCCTTCTTGCCAAAGCCACGTAATAAAAGTGAATTTAGGATTATTGTCATGGTACCTTACCTGACAGAACGCGTCGTCGATAGAAACCCACATTTTATCAATATACATATTATGTAATGTATATTTGTAAGGTTCATTTTGCCAAATACCAGCTTACAACGGTTTCAGGACTTAATTTTGTACTTTTTTTGATCGAAATTTCAAAACCGATATATTTCCTTTGTTTCTGTGAATACAAATTTAAAATAGCAACAAAAGGCGTTTTTGTCACCAGCGGGAAATAGGAGCCAGTGTCGATTTCATCGGCTAGACTATTTAAGAAGATGAATGTTTTTTATGGGAATCATGCTAAGCTAGCGATTTGTTTATTTCAAACAGAAAAGAAAAATAATAATTTTTTGATATCGAAGAAAATTTATAAACAAAAAAACAACAATCCTTTTTGCTACCATATATTTATAATTAAATATAAAGATTACAATAGTGTGTGAATATTGTACAAACTTGTTTGATCATATAAAGGGTGATTTTTTTGAGGTTAGGATTTTCATGCATTAGTATTTGACAGATCACGCGGGATTTCAGACATGGTGTCAAAGAGAAAGATGCTCAGTATGCTTTGACATTTCATCATGAATAGACTTACTAACGAGCAACGCTTGCAAATCATTGAATTTTATTACCAAAATCAGTGTTCGGTTCTAAATGTGTTTCGCGCTTTACGTCCGATTTATGGTATACATAATCGACCAATTGAGCAAACAATTAATGCGATTGTGACCAAGTTTCGCACTCAGTTTACTTTATTCGACATTAAACCAACCACACGAATGCGAACAGAAGAGAATATTGCGTCTGTTTCTGAGAGTGTTGCTGAAGACCGTGAAATGTCGATTCGTCGCCGTTCGCAGCAATTGTGTTATTCGACCACATGGAAGATTTTACACAAAGATCTTGGTGTAAAACCGTATAAAATACAGCTCGTGCAAGAACTGAAGCCGAACGATCTGCCACAACGTCGAATTTTCAGTGAATGGGCCCTAGAAAAGTTTGCAGAAAATCCCCTTTTTTATCGACAAATTTTGTTCCGCGATGAGGCTCATTTCTGGTTGAATGGCTACGTAAATAAGCAAAATTGCCGCATTTGGAGTGAAGGGCAACCAGAAGCCGTTCAAGAACTGCCCATGCATCCCGAAAAATGCACTGTTTGGTGTGGTTTGTACGCTGGTGGAATCATTGGACCGTATTTTTTCAAAGATGCTGTTGGACGCAACGTTACGGTGAATGGCGATCGCTATCGTTCAATGCTAACAAACTTTTTGTGGCCAAAAATGGAAGAACTGAACTTGGTTGACATGTGGTTTCAACAAGATGGCGCTACATGCCACACAGCTCGCGATTCTATGGCCATTTTGCGGGAAAACTTCGGAGAACAATTCATCTCAAGGAATGGACCGGTAAGTTGGCCACCAAGATCATGCGATTTGACGCCTTTAGACTATTTTTGTGTGGGGCTACGTCAAGTCTAAAGTCTACACAAATAAGCCAGCAACTATTCCAGCTTTGGAAGACAACATTTCCGAAGAAATTCGGGCTATTCCGGCCGAAATGCTCGAAAAAGTTACACAAAATTGGACTTTCTGAATGGACCACCTAAGACGCAGCCGCGGTCAACATTTAAATGAAATAATCTTCAAAAAGTAAATGTCATGGACCAATCTAACGTTTCAAATAAAGAATCGATGAGATTTTGCAAATTTTATGCGTTTTTTTTTTTTTAAAGTTCTCAAGATCTTAAAAAATCACCGTTTATATGTGACTTTTATAAATGGTAGGATTACGCATTAAATATAGATTTTAGTCCTTTAAAATTGTATGAAGCGATAACCTTTATTTGTTTATTGTTTTATAAATAAATAAATAAATTGGGTGGCGCGACAGTCCGTTGAGAACCAAGGCCTAGTGACTTACAACTCTCAACCATTCCTGTGTGCGAGTAATGTTGTCAGGAATGTGGTACCCGTGGCATGATGGTTAGTGCGTTGGACTGTCATGCTAGAGGTCTTGGGTTCGATCCCTGCCTATGCCATCTAAAGTCTTTTCACGGGTACTGCCTCTTGCGAGGAATTGACAAATTCTCCAAGAGTAACTATTGTCATGAAAAAGTGTTTATTGTTTTAAAGTTACAAAAAATGTTCAATGTACATATGTATGTATATGAAAAAGGTACTAGGTTGAAGGATGTTTTTAGAGGCATAGAACTTGAAGTATACGTAAGCACTTCTCAATAATATGACAGTTTGGTTTTCAAAAAAGATTGTTGAATTTTAACAACGTAGTGTATGTAACTGTTTAAATTTATTTTAAAAATCATAGTTTATTTCTTAATTTTCATACACGAATTTTATTAAATGATTAAGCTCACTTTAAACAAACTGTATGTTTGAACATAAAAGTAGCATCTGTTTAGGAAAATGAATTTCGGTTTGGGAAATGAAAAATACATTTTTAGCGAAAAATAAACAAAAAATTAACTTTTTTCTAAATTTGTGATTTTCGATCGATTAATATAGAATTTGTGACTTTGTTTTATACCATTTTAAAGTCATATATGTACATACATGTATTTACCTCTTAAAATAACACCCTTTACATTAAATATATATTAACTATTCAATCATTCATTATTGCAAAAAAGAAATGTACTTTTTTATATTTTGGTTGTGCTAATAAAAACTAGGTATTGACTGTAAACATGTTCATATCTTACAAACAATACGAGTACATTGAAACCTATGCGAAGTTTAAGGGTTTTTGTTCCTTAGCGTATCTATCTAATAGCGATTAATTAATTGAATCTTCAAGGGTTGTTTATTAGAAGATTTGACCCTAAAAAAATTATTCCACAATTACATATTATAAAAGTTGAAGTTAAGTAATTAGTTGAGAAAAAGCCGACAGAGTTCACACAGGGTAAAAAGAAAATTATAAAAAGAGAAATCAGAGGTACAATAAAATAAAACACAACAAACAAATTGTTGTATGTAGTAACATCTACCTAGTAATGACTAACTCGACTAGGCAGCTTGAAATAACTTTTCCCATTCCTATTAAAAAATCTCAAGCTCTCTCACATCATACTTCACATAACAACCATATTTAATTAAAAAACAATAAAACTGGTCACATGTGCATATTTTACACACACTGACCTAGATCGCTTTTTGTATCAAACTCAAACAGTTTCAAAAACAAAAAGAGGGAACCTACCTAATGCACTACTGGCAACGACAACATGTTTGCTTCAAACCAACAATCGAAACCAAAATGTTTGCATTGACATGGATTTAAAGACATCGTCGGACGTCGCATCGCGTCGCAGCGCCCGCGCCAGACTCGGCTTGGTTTGGTTTCATATTCGATATTCGAATTGTTAATGTGAACGTGAAGTTGAAATTATCAAGTCAACCAACAACCAACTGCAACGTTAGTGCAGTGTGGCATGGCAAATCTCTATCTCCTAACTTTCTCATACACGTACATGATATACAAGACAGACAACTGATTTGCTTCTTGTTGGCCTATTTGGAAGACAAAAGCTCACTAAGTGAAAGCTTCCCCATTCAATATAGCTCTGACCGTTAACATTACTAGTTGGGACTGCGATTTTCTCTCGGTGTTCGGTATCGGTATTGATAGACATAGAATAGATCATGTGCAATCCGCTTATGATGAGTCGTCCTTAGTACTAAATCTATTACGATTTGGAAAAAATCCTAAGAATATTTTTGCCGAAAAATGTATTGTCAAATTTAATATTTTTAACAAGCAGAAAATAAAAAGAAAAAGTGAATCAAAAACTAAAAACAAAATTGTTGTGTTGAAAGGTGGTTACTCTTGAACTTGTACGTCGTCACCGCTGCGCTCTGCATGCCGGTTTGTGTGTCAGTGTTACAGAACAATAAGCAGACTGTATTACTTTCATACAGTGCCTAACAAGTTATAAGGTATAACCAGCCACTAATAGGTTAAGTGAAAACGGAAAAATAAGAAATTAGAACGAGTTCCTAAAAACCTTTTTTTATCGAAATAGCACACAATTTATTGACATTATGTCCGTTGTTTATACGGTTGAAGGCGAACAACAACTTGTTATGCCAAACATTAATAAATTTTTTAAAGGAGCTTCAAAAAATGTATTGCTTTTGCAAGGCTCCTCAGAAAATGTTAAGATAAAAAGTAAGTATTCAACATACATATATATAAATACTAATACAAAAATAAAAATAAATACGGAATTTTTAAAAATTTGAACTTTTCATACAATTGTGTCGTGTTGCGATACATTGCTTTGTATTTAAGTTTGGGCAATATAAAAATTCATAATTGAGAAACAAATTGTATTAGTGAAACAAAGATTTGTTGGGTTTGTACTTAAAATTTGCCAGAAAAAAGCGATTTTCAGAAGTGTTACCTACTATTTCACAATTTCTAAACTAAAAAACTAATTTGTATTTATTACTTTCCTTTAAATTTATTGGGTAGAGACTTACCTGTTGGCGCCGGCCGTGATAAATAAAGAAATTGGCTGGCGACCGTGTTTCAGCGTGTATATTGGTGGTGTTGCTCGGTGATGTTACGGAGAATAAGGTCAGCGTTCTGTCCTCCCTTCTTTCTTCAACATCAATAAGTTTTCTTTAATTTTTATTAGGTGTTAATTTCTCTTGCGGCTAAAGCTAATACAAAATAGGGTCATGAACCTCTTGTACTTAATAATTTCTAAAGTACAATTTTACAAGCAAATATCCGATGCCTTTCGAAATATACATTAAATATACTACTGAAATGGTGATGATTTGCGAGTTGACTTTTTTTTAACTGATTAAAGGTTAATGGAAACAATTTTTAAGCTAAGAGCACAGAAGCAAGAGTGTTTCAAAAAAAATGTTACGACTATAGTTCCTATATTGAAACTGTGTAAATTTAAAAAGTAAAAACTGTGTGAAGCTGTGAAATAGTAATAACAAACTGAGGAAATACTACAATTTAGGCGCAAAACTTGACAACATGTTTTTCTATAAGAGGGAGAAGTCTATTTAAAAATAAAATTAAAATACAAATTTAAAAAAAATAACGGCAAAGTTAACAATAAATTACTAGACCAATTGTGCCTACCATATCACAAAAAACAATGGCATATAAAATCCGCAGTATGAATATATATGCTGGCACTGCTTGGCCACACAATAGGGTATGGGGCAGGTGAAAGGATTAACAAATATGAACTTGCATACATACAGCTGGGTCCAAAACAGCAGAAATCTTTCACTTAACTTTAATTTTAAATAAACTTCGTATTTGTAGTATATTTTTTTGTAATTATTATATTAAATATATTTGTTTAAATATAGGCACCTATGGATATACATTACAAGAAAAGTTAGGAGCCTAAACCGAAAACATGAAACGTGCTGTCATCATAACACAACAAAATATTAATAATTAAATAACTGTATTTTCATTTACTCTTTGTTTTCAACACTTTTGCTATGATCAATTTCCGCTGTTTTTTAAATCTTAAATATGATAATATTACCCGTTTTGTCATTTTTTAAAAAGAAACATGATATTTATGCATAATGTGGGGTTTAATCTAAAAATGTGTTTGTTTAATATAAAAATAAATACAATTAGGTACGCATTTAGATACTTTAAGATAAAATATAAAATAAAAAATCATTATTTATACCAAAACAATACTTTACCGTTAATACGCTCCAATGCGAGGTACTAGCACTGTATTTAGGTAAGGAAACTTCCGCAAAAACTCAAAAACTTAAACCATCGGTGTTTTAATTGAGAATTTATACGGATAGTAACTTATTGTAAGTGTTGGTGTTGTTTTTTTGAATATTTTTTTTAATGTCTCCACTCTAGTAAAGAGTTTTTTTTTTAAAGTAAATAACAATGATTTAAATGTTGAAAATTCTGCACGTTAAGCTGAAGTGAAGGTGTCTTATGAATAAATCTTTAACATTACTTTTTCCTTTGAATCAAGTAATTTTTGTTTCATATCCCGCCAAATACGGTCCTGAGAAATGGTAATACTTTCCTTGCGGCGAGAAAACGAAGTACCAAAGAACACTTTTAATTAATACTTTGTTTGTATTATGGACGTGTAGTTTTCATTTTTACAAATAGTGTACATTTATTACCAAAATAATAGTTTGGTTCGCGCAACGCATCGCAAACTGCGTCCAGGGAGCGTATCGTAATCAAGTTTAAAAAAAAAAAACGAAAAAATGTTTTAAAATCCTTTCTTCTAAAATACCGATTTGTTTAAATCCCGTCTCTTAAAATCTCACTTATTCAAAATCCTAATCAATTACAATCCCGCTGTTAAAAACCCTATCAAATCCCGAAAGTCCCGTTTTTGTTTTTACAAAATACGTGCATTAGTGTAAGAAAACCAACTCATCAGGATAATGATATAAATAGAGAAAACACAGAAAGAGTAGTTACCAAGAATAAGTTGTCAAGGAATAGTTGCCGAGTATTATGTAAATATATCTACTTAATGAAACTATTAAAATATTATATACGTTAAGTGAAAATAAAGTTTAAATTTAATTTAAAATTGGGGGCTCAACCGGGATAGCGCACTTAACAAAATAAAGTGAAAGTGAATAAAATAGTAAAATCTGCATAGGCACTTATAGTAAGTATAAACAACTGTGAACTAAAAGAAAGAAACCAGCAAAGTAATTCCCTCTCGCTCTATAAAGTCAGTATCCAGCAACAGATAGGATAACAGCATTGTAAAAAGCAGGGAAAAATATCGTAAGAAATTATTTTTTACAACTGCTTAAGATATAAAACAAATTATTGAATAAGCTTCTTGCAAAAAAACAAGAAGTTGATTTCTGAATCAGTAGAATCAAAGAAATAATGTTAGAAACGAAACACACGATAATACATTAAGATACCAACAAAAACCCCAACATTGTCATGAACAAACAAAGAGGGCTAGTCAACAAGGATCAGAGCCAATGGAATAAGGATCTCCAGCTTATAGAAAATTAACTCCTAACTAACTAACTTTAGACAAGTACATAATAATCAGAATAATCCGTTTTGGTATAACGATCAATTTAATCAAAATAGGAATGTTAATAGAAATTTTAATCAGAATGATAATTTTAAGAGAAATGGAGAACAAAGTGTTCTACATAACTCCCAACTACCAAACAAAGTAAGGATAAACAAAAAAATAAACAGACAAATAAATAACAATGGTTAAAAATATTGATAGGTAGACACGGGATCAACATCTTGTTACAATTTTTATTATGAAATATATATATATTTTTGATAGAATGGTTCCATTTTACAATTAGCAGATTATTTGATAGGTTACAACCTTTTGCAAAGGGCAGATATAAATTTAAATCTTAAAAGAAATGTATTAATATACAATAATACAGCAGAAAGGATGTTTATGGATAGCGAACAATTACCATGGGGGGATGATAAAACACAAACAGGAAATAAAATTAAAGATACCTTAGAGCTATCAAGTACAAATGACTCATGTTCTATTTACGGTCTCGAACCACGCCTCAATAACCAAGTAATTAAAAAAGTACAATCAGATCAACACGTTGATATTCTGAACAATCACGGTCATTCCTTAATCAAAGCAATACTTTCAGAAATAAATATTGCATTGCCATTCCGTACAGATGTGGTAGCAGAAATAAATACAGATATAGAAACACCAATATGAACAAAACAGTACCCTAATCCATTAAGTGTTTCAGTATTTATAAACAATGAAATAAGTAAAATGTTAAAAAATAATATGTAAAATTAGAAAAAGTAAAAGTCCATATTCAAGTCTAGTGTTGGTAGTACCAAAATGATCGACTTTAAAAAACTCAACGAACATACTTTAAGTGACAAATATCCAATCCCAGACACAAATGTTATTTTAAACAATTTGGGTAAATCTAAATAATTTTTCACAATAGATTTAGAAAGTGGACTTCATCAGATATTAATGAAAGATTCTGAAAAAGACATAATTTTCCGTGTATAATGGCAAATAAGAATATATACGCTTGTCTTTTGGTCTAAAGAACGCACCTTCTATATTCTAAAGATCTATGGATGATATTCATAAGCCCAACATAACTCTATCATAGTTTTTTCAAACAGTGTCGAAGAACATACTAACAACTGAATGAAATAATAAAAATATTGAGCAAAGCAAATATGAAAATATCATTAGAAAAATCTAAATTCTATCAAACAGAGGTGCATTTTTTAGGATATGTTTTCACTTATCAGTGAAAATATAATTACTACCGATCTAAAGAAAATGTTCACAATACAAAATTATCCAGAACCAAAGACTTACACAATTGAGAAGCTTCTTAGTTATGATAAGGTACTATCGTAAATTTATAAGAAACTGTTTCAGATAACTAAACCCTTAACAATTCATGTTGAAAATGTAAAGAAATCAAAGAACCAAAGCAAGAAATGCAAAATAATCACTGGCGGGGAAGGTAGAAAAGCATTTAATAAAGTTAAAGATTATT